>NC_045158.1:15320294-15615294 GCF_900700415.2 Clupea harengus | reverse complement strand
TTCTGTTCTTCTTTCTCTTTCTCAAATCCCTACACACGACATCCTGACACACATGTGTTGTCCACACCATCACATGGATGTCATTCTAGTACTATGGAGTTCAACTCAGGGCCCATCAGACAATCACCAACATACGGAGATTCACTGAGATTCTGTTATAATGCCTGTTAGACATTACCACAACCGCATCGCAAATCGCGTGTATACTGTGAATCTGTGGTTACTCCTCACACCATAGAAAGTCCTATCCACTGTAGATTGGACACTGTATTCAGAAATCAAGTGAGTGAAAAATATGGTAACGGTCCCACAGCTTAAGGCTATGAATGCACATTGGCATTGAATAGTTTGGATGCTGTCACATGTATCCACTTCCTGCACCATCTGTTCTTCAAATACCCAGGTTCATCTCCCGGTGACGTTCCCCCTATTTTAGCTAAGCTAAAGAGGAAGCTTTCAATGTTGAACAACTGAATGAATTAAAGTAACAAATTATGACTGTGTAAAACTGTGGAGAAGAACAATGGCTGGCCACTCCTGTAACCTTCTTTGGGTGACTAATGGAGGACTGCTACGTGGCAGTAATTGGCATCAGGTGGAAGACACCCTTACTCGTGATGTGAGCCGGTTTGTACAGGCTGCTGGGCATATCCTTTCATCCTCTGAAGCCCTTCTAGCCAACCCAAGTGACCACACAATTTGGCAGTCCACCAGTCATAAAACCAAGGTAGCTTTTCAACCGTGCATTCCATAGCCATATGGTAGTAATCTGTACTCTACTGTGGAAAATGTATGCCAAAAAGGCCCTCTCCGCAATCACTGTCTCAGCTCATCCATCCATAGGTTCATCGCCATTTTAATGTAAATCAAAAGAATGACATTTAAACACAATATCCTCATCTGCATGGGTAGAACGAGACCTCACCAGAGAAAAAGGTACAAAACTGAGATCTGATAAACGGTCAGAACAGCCAAAAAACATGACCTCTTGACAAACAAAAAACATTGCTTGCTACTCTAAGACGTTGCAAAAACTTACTGGCAAGATATATACAGTAGATGCATAGTGTATAAAAGTTGGTAAAAATGTTGACAATTTACCATTATAGGAATAACCACAACAAGCTAGTGTTAGGGTAAGCTATGAAAACTGATCAGCATTTCACCAACTGATCACCATCACAAATCTTTTCCAGTAGGGGGACACACATATGGCAACTCGTAACTAAAAGGAAAGGGGGGGGGGGGGGTGATGGCGCTACACAGGTTAGGCTTCTGCCATCATTTTTGACTGGGAGGTTACAAATTCTCACAATCAGATACCAACCCAAGATACCTTGAGGGGCTCCCTGTGGATGAGGCCTGCAAGGTTGGGTATGCATTAAGTCCTGGTACAGCTCATTTATTGGCAAGCCATTTCTCAGGTATATAGCGCTTTAGACTGCCATGTTTCCAGATCAATGTCTTGAGAATCAAACCTTTATTTATTGACAGTAACCGCTGCATGAACCTTCCCTCTGCAGGGGATGTTTTTTTTTTATTGCTGAAACAAGTCAGTGGAGTCTCAAAGACCACAGACAATTCACTGTACAGAACAAAGAACCCCTTGAAGCTCAGAGGAACCATGTGATCCGGAAAACAATAACAAGAGGAGGGGAGAAGAAGAAAAAAAACGAAACAATGGATTTGCCAATGCTCTCCTCTGGTGAACTCCTATGCGACCACAGGGAATCCTTTTGCCTCGGATGACTCTTCCGTTAGTAGACATTTGAGGGAGTGCTAGTGCTGTATCAGCTTGCAAACACTTCTCCCGTGTGAGGGTAACCCACTGTGAACTCACCTGATGCTCAGAAGCCTTAGGAGAGGTCACGCTGCTAGACTCTCCACCGATAGCTAGACTTCCACACAGACGAGTCTTAAACATAGATATGCCCAAACATAATTTAGTATGCACCTGTGTACACACAGTGGGGAGGGGTGTGGGATTGGGGGGCGGGGTGTGGGAGGGCTCTATATCCAGCCTGTATTCTGGCTGATAAAACAGCCAGAACCGGGACCGGGATTAGGCCTTTTGCCCATTTTTCGCTTTTTTTCTCCACAGCAGATTGATTAAAAATTCTGTCAAGTTCTGTGTAAGGCTCTGAACATTCTTTGTAGTGGTGACTGGTCACGTCAAATGTAGCCACCAAAGAACTCCACCCGAGCCAGTCTACTTCCATTTAAATCACTTTACTGAAAATGTACTGAAGTAGCTTACTAAAAAAATGACTGCTTAGACATTGATGTGCTTTCTAAGTGAGATGTGATAGTCAAAGGATCCATGTTGAGTATAAACATACCATAAGTGGCACACACACACACACACACACACACACACACACACACACACACACACACACACACACACACACACAACCCACAGAAGAACAACACAAACAGGTTTAGCAAAAGGACGTATAGCAAAGTAGTCATTAACCCGTCAAAACACATGAACACATGAATGATAGATCACTCTCTCCATATTAATATGATTAAATGACCTTAGCTGGAGCCGTACAAAGTGCAATCAAACTCATCCAAATAAAAAAAGAAACAATGAACCCATGACATACCATCAGAAGGAGGGGTCATTATAAGAAGATTATTTCCAATTTCTAAGTGTCCCTATTGCTCGTCAGTCCCAACAGGCCATCCACCAATGAGCACCCTCACAGTCATCACAGAGAGTGATATCATAGTTATTATCCTCTGTCCACTGATTTAAATGGGTGCCATTAACTGAGGAAGTCGAGGCCACAAAGGTCACCTATCATGAAATGTCACCTCAACATTGCAGTTGACCTTTCCTATATTGCAACAACAGTTTGAAATATCTATCCATATAGTTGACTGACAATGATTCACATTAATTAAAGCCTAATAAAAACATGCATATTTAAAATAACTAACATAAAAAATGGAGATGGGTTTAGGTGGTTGTGGAGGGGCAAGGGTCTATATAGGAAATATGAGGAGTTGGGACGCCAAGGCATTAGCGCATTAGAGCAATGCTACCGACATTTTGTCCACTAGCTATCTTACAATATCAGTGTTTTTCACTTCATGATGAAAGTTCACTGCATTCGATTTCTGATGAGATCATATTATACTGGTTGAATAGAGCTCAATACGACCTCTCAGTCATAGATCAATCTTCTTTTGGGGACTAAAGTGTGTGAAAAGCCTCTTTTTTTTTGCCCAAACATTTTCATCCAAGGAGGCAATGTGCCTGACTGACTAAATTGTCAGCCAAAGTCAATACCACCCACTGTTAACAAACAGTCCACACCAAACAATCCACAAATCACCCAGTGTGCCTGTTGCCATGGGAGGTCTGAGTGAAAGTGAGGCTTGGACCTGCTCACTAGCATTTGTGTCCAGGTTACACACACTGCTGGACAATAGCCCTAAATCCCTCTTACTTTTCAGAAGCAAGCCAAAGCAGGCAATAAATCACAGGCAGTTACAGTGAATGGGACTGCCACTCACCTAATGTTTGTGTTTAGCGTTCAAAATATTATTCCATCAAAGTGTTTTTATTGGATAGTCAGAGGATGTAACAAAGGGAGTTGCACTGGCCTCCTTCTGGAATTTGTCTTCTGAAATCTTCTGAAAATACAGCCATAGCGTGGGCTTGTTGGTCAGCTAAAATCACACACGCTAGAAGAGTGCTTTCCAACATGACCTGCGGCCAAAACAAGCTTGGATGATGCATAAAATCAGCATCTGTTAGCTCCAATAAACACATTTAGTTGTTTTTTATTTACTTTGAGCAAGATTGATGAAGGGCGCATTACAAATAGCACAGCCATGACCTAACCAAAATTTGGTTAAACAAGCTGGACAAAGGGTTTTTAGTGTGAACAGCATTGGCTCTCTGTGGCCTTCTGCAGTGCCTCTCGAGTTAATGGTGCTAGTGCTCTGTGTTTCTGGAACACACAGAATGTGCCACCACCCTAGAGGACTTTTCACTTCAGTACGGATCTGATCATTGTATTGGTGTTTTGGCTTGGAATTAATTTGAAAAATGTTTTGGAAATTCTTGGGAAACTAAATTACGTTGTGTGAGGTGTGAGTACACAAATAAGATCTACTTTTTCAGTTACAATCTGATAGTCCCATACCTGAATTTGGATATCTGCTGATACCGATAACAGTCAGATACCAGAGCTCTTTTTTCATTAATAGGCTGTAGTAAACCACACAGCACAGAAGAAGAACAAGGTAGTATGTTATTTTTGTTTATGTTACAATTTTTTTCTGTTTCTTGTAAGGGGGGGGGGGGTATTAAGGTGTGATGCCTTAGACCAACTTGCACTGTAGTTTAGACAGTACACGTTCATTAACACACCCCATCCACAGGTAGGCACCAGCTTGCCTCTGGGATACCTGTGGAACTAGCTATATATACGCTGTGTTAACGCATAATAACTCGAAAATTGGGAAAATACAAGCTCCGACTCAGAGAAAATGATTTGCATGCGTGGTCCGAAACTCATGCAGAAATGCAGTGCCCTGATTTACCCTATCTGACATCACAACATCTATAATCATGGCGTCCTCCATCCTGACAGTAATATTACAAACGCTATCTAATTACTTTAACAGGTAATTTACTATTGTGTATGATATGTTTGCATTCTTAATTTATTAGTGAAGTTGCCAGTGTCACATCTGCAATAATTGGTATTAGCCTACGAGTTGAATCGAACTTGATTGACATGAACATGACTTGTTTATTGATAGGATTCAAGCAAACAAAAATACTAATGTAAGGTTAACGTACTTCAGAGGTCACACAGGTGAGACGACAGATGTTGCTGCGGGCCTCTATATTGTTTTAGGAGTTAAACAGGTGAACAACCGTTTTTCAGAAGTTCGCAGTTCCCAATCATTGTTTACCGTCATCTTGAAAGAAGCAATACAGTCCTGAAGCAGCACTAATGGAGGACGAAATCAGCGTGCCTGTGGGAGAGTGCCTGTGGTTACCGTAACCATACACGTTTCACTGGCTATACAGCTACATTAGTCTTGAATTTGCAACCATAGAAAAAAAATAACATTTCACATTCTCTAAATATAACTGAAAGAGGCAGAAGCGCCTCCATTAGGAGTCGAAACATAAAGCTGAAGAAGAACAAGACATCACACGAAGACAAAAGAAAGTGCCTAGTGTTTTATGGATCACTCTATTAACTCGTCATTGCTCTCTTTCAAGGTCTGCCTGCCTGGCCGGCCGGCACAGCACAGGAAGACAGACCATGCTCTGGTCTCTGCAACACCCCAGCGGATTTGATGTATTGCACCCTGATGTGGAACAATGCGACCGGTTTTACCTGGAGGCAGATGTTTCAGGGCAATTGTTCTGTTTAGGCCAACATCAGAAGCCAGTGGCATTCCCCACAGATTATCTGTTAGTAGCTTTCTCCAAAGACAGCTGCAACTGCATCAGTTGCAAACAACTGTCATCTGCCTTGGTGGTATGGTGCACTATGAGGCTCATAAACAGTCATACTGTACGTTAAGTACAGCATGTGGTTTGCCACCATAACACTGGAAACTTGCCATCACAAACTGGATCATGTATACTGCAAATGTGCAGTGTGTCTGCGTGGAGGCTTGTTTGCAATTCAGCTTGCAACAGTTTACTGCTCTCAAGTGTTTGAGATGAGAGTCTGTGTTTGGAAAACCACAGCAGGGATTTCGGTGAGTAGGGGGAAATGTGCAATGATTTCTGGGCTATTCTGAGGCAATACATTTCTTGTAAGAACTCTGGGACCCCTCAGTGCCTCTTGCATGCGGAAGTCTCCATTATGGTAATTTATTATAAGCCCTAAATCATCTACCATGTCTCCTACCCTCTGTCTATCACCGAGACAGAAAGAAACAATACCTGCACCAACTCTTCTGGGTTGGATAAGGCCCTAAGTTATAGTGTTAATGCTATGTTATTTTATGGGTGGGCCGCATCACACCTTGGAGTGTGTCATATTTGGAGAAACCTCAGGATGCTATAATTAATTGAAGAACCCTCACTGAGTATTTAACTCACTCTCTGTGCCCTGAAACGAATGGGCCCAAGGTATCATAGCTCTGGTTTCATTATGCTAAGAGGAAGCATTATGTCTTGTAGCTGCAAAGGCAAAGTCGACAGAGTGAGGCTCAAGTGCCAAGTGTTATTACAATTATAGCTCACAGCACAGCGAGACCTAGAGGAAGGCAGAAGAGAGGAGGCTGAGGAGATGCACAAGGCAATCAGAGTTGGAGGGAGCTGGACAGGGAAATATGTGTTCCATTTTTAATGGATTGCACAGTCTTAGAGCTCATATTAACCAACTGCCATTAAATCAGTGGCGTGTTGGGAGGAAGTGGGAGGTGAAGAATTGGATCGTCTTGGCTCTTGTGAAAATTCTTGTATTTGGGTTTGCATCCCTTGTCATGTTTTACAGTTGGACAAATCTTTTTTAACTGCCCAGGTTGAACATTAGGAATGCAGAATAAATACAATCCTATTGTATAGCAGAAAACATGAAACTATTCTCCTCCTGCATCATATAACGGTATGCTCAGAGCTGTTTCTGTGAGTCTGTGAGAACATGCTACCATACAAAATGTATTCTGTGTCATCTCCATATTGTTGGATCCATTTCTTTTTTTCTCCCTTAGCTGCACTTGTGCAGCCTACAAGTCTCCGACTCATTAAATTATATATTCACTCATTTCCCAACCAATCCCGAGTATCCATTTTTGCCTTCACATCACATACATGTAAGGCTGTCCAACTCTGCCTTTTTTGCGACCACCATGATAAAATCATCGTTTTATGAATTTGTGTTATAGCCTAGCACATCTCAATTCTCTCCCATTTCTTGTTAATCCCGTCTCTATCAGTTTCATGAAACTAAACGCTATGCACTGGACGTCCTCTGTCGAAGTGTAAGGACGCGAAGCCTCTTCTTCAGAGAGAGAGAGCGAGAGAGACTACAGATCCATGAAGATTTTACAATAGGAAAGCACATGTTTAACTTCTCTTAACAGGTCTACCTTGGAAATGACTGCAAGTTGATCCATATTACACATCACACTGCTACCATCGGTTGGCAATGCTATTCTCGATTGCATAGAAAGTACGCGCCCGGGAGGTTTGCTTTACTTGATTTGTGGCGATATGGTGATATGCAACACACTGACCAGAATTCCCAAAAATATGACATTAGTCAGCGATCTCATTATTCCATGGAATAATTGGTTCATCTGTTTATAACAGATATAAATGGTATGTCTATAAAACCTAATATGGACAAGCCATAATTCCCCTGTGATATAGATCCAATGCTGTAGGCTAATGCACTGAAATAAATTACAAGTAAATTAGCCTAAATTAAATATTTCAATAGATATAGCCGTATGCATCTCAGGAGATACAGAAAAACTAACTTTGCATTTCTTGTGCGTGTGTTTTTTTATTTATTTATCTTTTATTTATTTAGCCATTACCATTACAGGTGGACATACAAAGGTGCCCTGGCTGTACTTAGGAGTTCTATGATTATCCTCCTAGTTGTATAATTGTTTTCACAACCGCAGTGAGTGCTGACTGTACCTTTACATGCCGTCACCCACAGAATCAGTTGAGCTTGTGCCCAGTGTCTTACCTTTGGCTGCATTCGGGACAGCGACGCTCAGGAAAAGAGCGATGGAGAAGAGAAACGGTCCCATCCTCGCAGTTGTTGCGGGCTTGAGTGCCAAGGTTACCAAAACGAGAGGCAACGGCAAAACTTCCTCCCTCCTTGCGCTAAAGCAACAGTGATTTGTGATTATCTCCTGTAGTCCTGTTTCTTAATCCTTTGATTTTTCCCCCCCAGAGACACATACAGTGCGCTACAGTGCGCGGAACGCTTGAAGTTGACACTATGCCCGGGTGCCGCTTGCCTCTTTACCGCAGTGGTACGCGGGGCGGTGATGAAGCGAATCCGTGCGAGTCCTATCAGGCGAGCTCACTGTGTACAAACAGCAAGTGAAGAACGGTGAGAGATGGTCACCACCACGACGCTCGAACAGGGGCGCTGTCTCACTGATAAAGACAAACCTTGCTCCTCCCCACACGTGCAGCCACTGCCAATACAAAGCAGCGCTAAATCCAGCTGGGTGGGACCTATAGTACATTTCCTAGGGCACCATTTAGCCTCGGGAAAAGCGGCCGTGTTACCGCTGATGTAAACCAGGTACTGCGGCTTAGCTGTTCCAGTTCTTCTCGAACTCCGGAGAGCCTTAGTTGATCAGAGATTTCATTGAACATACCCTATCCACCCCTTCTCCGATTTTAGATGAATGCTTTTGAACCATCTTTCATGTGCTACTTAAAATCTCTTTCCCTCTCCATCCCACCATGGAGTAATTCAAAATGTTTAATCAGCGCTGCCCTAAAAAACATACATTGAGCAAAGACAGCAGACTTAGCTGATTTCTCCAAGGGGTTCAGGTCACACAGCTATCATGTTCGCCACTTGTTAACATCCAATTAAGATGAAATTAACTCAGGAACACAACCACAAAAAGCACCAATGTGGGTTATTACATAATTCTGTTTGTTAAATATTAGGAACTTAACCCCAAGGGCAATCACATTGAATTGTGTTAAGGGATGCAAACTGAAGATTATCAAGCATCCTATCTCACCCCTAAGAATTCATTGCCTTTTTTTGTGAGCCTTAATTACAACTAGATAGCAGCCATTTTTACCACCGGGACCACAGGATAGACCTCAACATGCCTATCTCCAGTGCCATGTGTCCTTATCAAAAGGGAAGCATGCTTACCGATGAAGAGCATAAACTTATCTAGCATGTAAGGGTGTTTGATAGCAAAAAAAAAGTGACATGACAATTCAGATAGTCCAAATCGGACCGTGTATACAGACTCTGGAGGTTTAATCTTATAGATGTGAAAAAGTTATTGCTTCTGACATTCTACATTGTACTGGGCTGTACAGTGTCATCAGTGTAACAGCACAGGAGCAATTTCATCGTTCATTCCTGGGCTGTGCTGGTGAAAGGGCGACTTCCAAGTTTGGTAGCAATGCTGTATGTAAAGATCATGCACTCTGACACAGATTGTACAGCACTGTTCATCCATGAGATTGCCTTGCTCAGCAGACTTTGTCAGACCACAGGACCTCTATGTACAGTCTCTAGTATACAGCGAGAGAATCAAATTATGGAGTTGTGTGGTAGCCTGAACAATACATCATCCAGGCTCAGATATCTTTGCTTTGCATCATAAATAAGCACAGTGCTCTGTTGCTATCCTTCATTGTGTATATTGTGTTTGTTCTCTCTCTCCCTCTTTCTCTCTCTGCCTCTCTCTCTCCTGCTCTCTGTCTTCAAGTGTGTGAGTGTGTCTGTTTGTGCACTGCATGCGTGTGTGTGCTTTGTTTGTTGAGTATAAACTTTGCATGTTTGTTCCTGCTGCGACTCCCTTCTCTTTTCACAATCTAGCATGGCCTGGCCTCTTGTTCCTTCCTGTTTTCCGTAACTCCATAGACCTCATATTCAGGGAGAGTTCCAGGCCTGGTTTCACCACCACCTCCATCCTCTCCTCCTCCTCCTCCTCCTCCTCCTCCTCCTCCTCCTCCTGCTTCTTTTTGTGATTCACCAGAAGCCTCTAACCCCCTCTTTCCTCTGGGCTCTTATCAAAGCTTGGACCACTCACTCTGCAGGCCATTGTGTTTTTTTGAACGTGGCTGCAGCTTAACGGTGAGGAATAATCTGGGATGGACAGTCAACTGGAACCCTGGATGACCTGGCCTAGTTCATTTATCTTCTCAGCTGGCAGTTGAATGCATTGCTGTACAATGCATAAAGGGCACGGTTCTCAGCTTTTCAACCAATACTTATTCTGCCTTTGACTAAAGTCTTTGATTTGCGCGCCATGAAGGCTGTTATGCGCTTCAGGTAGAGCGAACCCAAAATCTTGGTGTTTCTTGTGATTACTGTTTAAGTGCCACTACAAGGCGAAACTCCATATTGCCTTTTGTGGTGGCAGTAGGCATATTTTTTACATAATTATAAATGCACAAATAAAGCTACAAAAGCACAATATTTGTGTGTCAACTGAAATAACATGAAATTATTTATATTAACAATGTAACATAAGATGACATATTAGGCCTACGTTATAGGTTACATTACATTGTTACACAGGAATGAAAACATATTTAAATCATGTGAGCTTGTGAACAAGCCTGGTAAATAATTAGTTAAATTACAATTAAACTCAGCAATACAATTACAGACGGAAATGAGCTTGCCAAGTGCAAAGAAAACGTGAAGTGTTTCGACCTTTTTGAGATATACTAGAGTTTACCGATGCACAGTGAATCCAGTGATTTCCACTTGACCCTGAAGCCATCATCCACCACACTTGTGCAGTCTTGTGCTACTTTCAAGACACAGTAATCCTCCACTTTCTCTGCCAGTCCTCATCAAAATAATTATGACCGCCACAGCACCGCAGGGCATATAGTGTTTGTCAAAAGCTTTTTTATTCTTCGTTCCTTTTTTTTCTTTTCTTTGATCAACAATGTCATATACTTAGACTCCACTGATCCACATGAACCTTGACATGATTGTAGGCCCGCATGGCTGATACGAAATATAAGGTTTGTGTCCCAGAGCTGGGTGTGTCCCTTCGTGCTAGAGCCCCCTGAAGTGTGGTAGGCTCAAAGCACCTTTTTGGCAGTACCTTGACAACCACTGAATCAAAAATTACTAGGAGGACTAGCGCCACCTAGTGAATAATGTTTAATGCAAAAGCTAGCACTTCGCTAGTCAATATCTTGTGATGTGAAGGTTAAAACTTCAGATATGTGATACGCTGCATCACTAACACATTTTTTGGACACATGCCAAATTTCGTGAAATGTTGTTAATGGGAGGTGCTGCAACTGAAAAATCCTTTTGCCGAAAGTTACAAAATGTTCATGGCAAGTTGGCCTCTAGGAGGTGCATTACCCTAGCTCATATTATTAATGTGTGGAGTAGGTCCACCTAGTGAATGATGTTCAATGCAAAAATCTACCGCTTCACTAGCCAATATCATGTGATGTAAAAGTTCACAGTTCACGAAATTGACAACACGTTGCATCGCTACCACATTTTTTGGACACAGGCTAAATTTTGTGAATTTCGATATGCTTATTTTTGGCTACAGTCTTTTGGGTGCATGCCATATTTCATGAAATTTCAGTTCAGTTTCAATTAAATTCTATTTGGCTCACAAAATGACAACCAACAGCCATTAAACATTCAGCAGCGCAATACATGCCTGTGCAAATGGCCAATCTTTTAATCGTAACGTAACATTTACTAAATTCAAATGGTTCTCTTTCACCTGATGAAAAGGTCAAATCATTTAACCTTTCACTATCTGCTTGGACCCTGATGATCACTGATTGTGGTGATTTAAACGTATTATTATGATAGTGTATACCTAGCCTAGGTACCAGACGAACTTAGCCCCGCCCACAACATTTGAGGTCGGGAAGTTCGGTCTGGCACTGCTCCTTTGGGGAGAAATCATCAAAAATAAGAATTTGATCGGACCAATCAAATTGTCAGGACGGGCTTTATACGATGATGGACAGATGATCAACCGTAACGTAATCAACCAAGTCACCAAAGAGCGCTTGGGTTGAATTCGTTTTCAACAAACATGACATTCTGCTGGCTTTTTCACCCATTGCTTCCCGAGGGACATCATCTGGAGAGCCTCCCTGCCGTCCCATTCGTGCTGGTTAGTGATGCTGGGCTGACGGGTGTAAACGGCGCTGGACTGGTGTTTATCCTCTGGCTGGCATGGCGCTGAGATACTCCACGGCGGAACTGCTGAAACTTAACCAACCCACCATTCCTGGTTGCATAGACTTATTCAGAAACCTTGGACTTTTACGTCGCCCTCGCTATATACACAGAGGCTGCCGTCTCACACATCGTAGAATCCACAGACCTTCTGGTACCTGTCATCTTACACCTGTCAATGTTTAGCCACAGCTATCAGATGCTACTCTACGGCACTGTTTCCAAACAACAGACCGGGAAGTCTTTCGGGATGCAGCTGACATAACAACAAACCTAGGAGTCGTCGTCGGAAACATCGCAAGACTACCCAAAACTAGGCACAATCGGAAACATGGAGTGGATCACGGAGCTTACAGAGACTACCACCCTCAGCTCTGTCTCCTACCACCATGGAGCTGCTAAGCACACAATCCCTCACTAATAAATCCATCCTCATATATGACCATATTCTGGACAAAGGGCTTGACTTCATGTGCCTAACAGAAACCTGGCATAAACCAGGGGAATACTCTGTGCTTAATGAAGCATGCCCCCTGGATATAACTACATGGAGAAAGCCAGCAGCTCTGGTCGTGGTGGTGGACTAGTCATCATACACCGGGCTCAAATAAAACTGTCTCCTCTGTCAATGCCTGAATTTTCGTCTATGTGTAACGGAGGTTATCTTCCCCTCGCTGTTTCACTCTGCGTTGTGTTTGTTTAAGAAGGACACAGCCACCGACCTGATGTTCACACGTTTATTGCTGCTTCCTGATACATGCAAATGACGAACATAAAATCCGTTGGACAGAGTTAGCAAGTCGCTCAGCTCCTCTGTCTTATACATTCGAAGAAAGAGACAGAGGAAAGGAAGAACCCAGAGACAACCTCTCAATCACACCCACTTCAATACATTGTATCCAAATAATCCTCGGGAACCAATAATCTGCACCTTGACCGTGCTAGAGAATTAACCCATGAAGGGAGGAAAATTCAGGGAAGCACATTAAACCCTGTTACACTCACCCCCACTGACTTCACTGAATTTACATCCATCCAAGCAAACAAAAACAAAATAAAAACAATCGAAAACATGCAGGAAAAGTGTAACCCATAATAAGGACCGAAGGTCCACCAGCATCAGAGTGCTGTCCGTTGACGGACTAGAGGAGCAAGGGGGCCAGCTAGAGGGGTTAACCAGGCCCTAACTCATCCTAGGAAAGGTGCCATATACACCTTGCTAATGAGGGGTACACCTACCTACAACCATAGCCTAATGTAATAGGCAGAATACGCTGATCTCTCCCCACAAGGGGAGATATACAGGATCAAGAAAGAGAGAAGAAAAAAAAAAAATTCACAAAAGAAACTTAGAAAGAAACACACACATATATACAAACAAACTAGTGCATCCTACCTACAGAGCTCCTCTTAGGAGACTCCGCACCCACTGTAGAGCCATAGTCTGTATTAGCCTCCTCACAGGCCTAACAAGTCTACCGCCTAGTGCATAGCCCACCCCCATGATGACCAGGTGAAGCATGTGTGTGGGCAGTAGACCTAAGAATTGAGGGGGGCTCCACGGACAGAGACAACTCAGCACTATCACTTGGCACAGCACAGGCAGGATTGCTGCTGTGCAAAGACAGCACAGTGCTTACTGAGTCCAAATTAACTGTATCCGGAGCCACTTGAATCCCCTGTGAATCCCCTATGTCGCTACCATGAGATGTGGAAGCACCAGGAAGCCCAGCCACCCACGAAGCTGTGCGGTCGACAGATGTATTGTCCCCACTGGACCCTGAGACGCAAGCCTCACTGAGACTACCCCCAGAGAATGACAGATTCTCCTCATCATCCACATGGGTCAGTGGCAGGAAGTTAACTGGCATGATGAGGTTCCTATGTACAGTTTTTACAGTATCTGATGGGCTCCTGATGTGGTATGTGTGTGTCCTACTATTCACAGTGACGGCAGTGTAAATAGTCCCCTCCCACCTATCTGCCAGTTTCTTCTTGCCCCGCTCCCCCTTGTTAGCCAGTAAGACTCTGTCACCCACATTAACCAGGTGTCCCTTAGCCTTTCTGTTATACAGCTCCGTCTGACGAAGCTGTTGTTTCTCTGCGTTAGTCTGCGCCAGAGTCATGGCCTCTCGCAAATCCCTCCCTAAGGATGCCACATACGTGTCGATATCAACTGTCTCCCCGTCCAGCAAAACACTTTCGAACATCAAGTCTACAGGCAACCTAGGAGTGCGGCCATACATCAAATTGAAAGGGGGGTACCCTGTGGTCTTGTGAACCGTGCAGTTATATGCAAAAGCGAGGCCATTCAACATTTGAGGCCACTTGGCCTTTGACCTAGGTGGTAGAGCCCTGATCATATTCCCTAGGGTGCGGTTCATTCTCTCTACCTGACCATTCCCCATGGGGTGATACGGGGTGGTGTGGGACTTTTCCACCCCAGCCAGTTGGAGCAGCTCAGCAATTAAAGAGCTCTCAAAATTAGCCCCCTGGTCAGAATGAATACAAGCTGGAAATCCATAGACACAGAAGTACTTGTTCCATAGGACCCGAGCCACAGACTTGGCCGACTGACTAGGGCATGGGAAGGCACATGCCAGCTTAGTGAAATGGTCAGTCACTACTAAGACATCAACAGACTTATTATTGGAGTCTTCTGCAGACCAAAAATCAATGCACACTAACTCGAGAGGTGCTGAGGAAGTAATGGAAACGAGAGGGGCCCTAGCCTCAGGTTCCGGAGCCTTGCTCACTACACATCTCTTGCACCTCTGGACGTAAGCCCGGACATCTCTCTCAAGCGTGTCCCAATAAAACCTCTGTCTGGCCAACCACAGAGTACGCTGCTGACCCTGATGACCAGCCTCATCATGTACCCCTTCAAGAACCATGAGCCTTAGTGCCTCAGGTACCACATACTGGAAAGCATTCTTTTTGGACACAGTATTCTTAGACACCCTATACAACACGCCCAACCTGATGGTGAGTTTACTCCATTGCCTCAGAGTTCTAAGTGTCTCCTGGGACTCGTGCTCCCGCTCCCGCCTGGACGGACGACGCCCCCTGTCAACAAAGAACCTGACCCTGGAAATGGTAGCATCTTGACACTGCTTATCATACAGTTCATCATGGCTGAGCACTGGCAAAGAATTTTGGCCAGACATGGCCATAGCCTTCAGCTGCTGAGCATGAGAGACAGCCCTAAGCCTAGCGCCGTCCCCCCAATGGTGAGAGGACTGTAATACAGCAGACACTTCTTCACGCGAGACTCTACCACCCACCTCAAACCGAACAGCATGTGCAGCCCCGACACACACATCGTCGGGCCCAGAAACCACCAGCTGTTCCCTCACTTCAGAAAGCTCAGTGGACAGGCGAAACATATCCTGAACTGCATCCACTTGCAAGTTCTCTGCCTCTTGGAGCAGATCAGCATAGGGAGTTCTGGTCAAGCGGTGCATAACTCTGGGCCTCACAAAAGGCTCCCTGCTCAGAGCATCCGCCACCACATTCTTGGGACCGGGAATATACAAAATATCAAAATCATACGGTGCTAGCTTAGCCACCCAACGCTGCTCGCATGCATCCAGTTTCGGCTTCGTCAAAATATACTTAAGTGGGTTATTATCAGTCCACACTGTGAACCTGTGGCCCCGTAGCCAGTGACTAAATTTATCACAAATAGCCCACCTCATAGCGAAGAACTCGAGCCGATGAGCAGGATATTTAGACTGGGCATGATTCAACGACTTGCTTGCAAAAGCAATGGGCCGAGCTTTGTCTAGACCAGGCTGCACCTGGGACAGTACAGCCCCAAGACCACTAGTGGACGCATCAACAGACAGCAGAAAAGGCTTAGTGAAATCTGGATGGGCTAAAGGCACACTATTCACCAGTGCAGACTTAAGGGCCTGAAACGCCTCTGAACACTCAGGGGACCAGTCCTGAGGGCAGAGCTTTCTCCTTTGCACGGGCCTACTCACCCCCTTATTCCTATGTGGCCTTTAAGACCCACCTGTAAGTACAAACAGTGGCCTTGCCCGTACAGAACAGTTCTCAATGAAATGCTGGTAGTAAACCACCATACCAAGGAAGGAGCGGATCTTACTCGCCGACGGTGTGGCACCATCAGCCTCCATCAAATCTGACTGCAAGACATTCACAATAGCCTCAACCTTGTCTGGATCACTAGCAACACCCTCCTGAGAAACTATATGACCTAGAAATTTCACAGACCTCCTAAGAAATTTACACTTTGCAGGCGACAACTTTAGGTTGTGTTCCTTCAACCGCTCAAAAATCATGCGTAATCGCTGCAAACTCTCGTCTTCAGATCTCCCGAAACATAACAGATCATCCAAATAACAGAGAAGGCTTAAGAAATGTTGATCCCCAAATATGGAGAGCATCATTCTCATGAAGGAGGCGGGGCTATTACACAAACCCTGCGGGAGCCTGTTATATTCATGCAATCCTAATGGAGATGAAAAGGCGGTATACTTCTTATCATCCTCATGCAAGGGCATATTGTAATAACCTGAGGTTAAATCCATAGTGGAAAAGAACACACTACCACCTAGAGCAGCAAGGACATCCGCTTGGTGAGGAAGTGGGTGAGCATCCTTAACCGTGCGCGCGTTAAGCCACCTAAAGTCAGTGCATAATCGCAGGTCCCCGTTCTTCTTCCACACCAGCACTAATGGAGAAGTGTACTCACTACTAGATTTTCTAATTATCTCTTTTTCCTCCATTTCATCCGAAGTCTCTTTTAACTTCTGATAATGAGCTGGGGACAGCCTGCGATATGGCAACCTGAAAGGACAGTCATCTGTTAACCTGATCCTATGGCAAAACTCGCGTGCCTCACCACAGTCAAGCATATGCCGAGAAAAGATAGACTCGTATTCCTTTATCAGATCAACTAACCTGTCCTTCCCACAAGGAGAGGCCTGACAATCGTCAATGGGTATAGACCCCAGTCCAAGGCCCTGCAATGTGCTATCAACATTCCCAACCACGCCACCAGAGTCACTGTTAACAGACAAACTGCCATGAGAACTGCCTGACCTCACCGTAGCTACATTCTGTGACACCAAGTCATGATCAAAATCCTCCAGGGCAATGCACGGGTACACATCTGCTACCTTTGCATTCCGGCGCAAGGTTACTGCGTCGGGCGTGGGATTAACAATCTTAACCGGAAGCCACCCATCTCCCCACATACACTGCAAAAAGTGAAATCTTAGTAAGATGAAATATCTTCAATCAAGGCAATTAATGCTTGTTTTTGTCTGACAAGATATTTCTTCTTACCAGGCATTTTTTATGTTAGAGCATTTCACTAGCTTCAAGTGTTTCAGTCCTTAATTATCTTAATAAGGTTTTATTACTTGTTACTGAGATTTTATTACTGGTTCTGAGCACGTTAATGCTTGAAACTAGAATTGCCATAATTATAAGGCATTATAAGTACAAAACTGCTTTGTCCAAGTCAGAATTTCTTATTTCAAGCATCTTGTCCTTCTGATCTATAAAACATTTTTTTACAGCACAGCACAGCACAGCACAGCAATTATGTATTCCTGTAGACAAAATACTATACAGTGCAAAGACAGTATTAAACTAAGTCAAACTTTTGCTTTAAGAACAGACTTTATCATCCTTTAGCAGGTTAAAGTGAATGAGGAAAACGTGCTTATATTCAGCAAATGCTAGCACCATCATCTTGAAATGAGGCTATAGGCTAGGTCATTTATCTTGAAATCAGTACAACTACACTAAAAACAAGTACATTTGCCTATATACCCAAAATATTTAAGAATTATTTTCTCAATAAGTAGGAATATGTGCTTAAATTCAGCAAATGCTAGTCTAAATGCCAGGCTATTTATCTTGAAATCTGTAAAGCAACATTAATAACAAGTATATTTGCCTAAATACAAAGAAATGTAAGAATTATTTTCTCAAAATGTAGTTATATTCAGCAAATGCTAGGACCATGATCTCGAAATGAGGCTATATGCTAGGCAATTCATCTTGAAATCAGTACATCTACACTAAAAACTAGTACATTTGCCTATATACCCAAAAGATTTAAGAATTATTTTCTCAATAAGTAGGAATATGTGCTTAAATTCAGCAAATGCTAGCACTATCATCTTGAAATGAGTCTACATGCCAGGCAATTTATCTTGAAATCAGTAAAGCTACACTAAAAACAAGTACATTTACCTAAATACAAAAAAATTAAGAATTATTTTCTCAATATGTAGAAAAAGGTGCTTATATTCAGCAAATGCTAGCACCATCATCTTCAAATGAGTCTTCATGATAGGTAATTTATCTTGAAATCAGTACAACTACACTAAAAACAAGCACATATGCCCGAATACAAAAAACTTTCAGAATTATTTTCTCAATATATAGAAAAAATTGCTTATATTCGGCAAATGTTAGCACCATCATTTTAGAATGAGTCTACATGCTAGGCAATTTATCTTGAGATCAGTACAACTACACTAAAAACAAGCACATATGCCCGAATACAAAAGAATGTCAGAATTATTTTCTCAATATATAGAAAAATGTGCTTATATTCAGCAAATGATAGCCCCATCATCTTGGAATGAGGCTATATGCTAGGCAATTTATCTTGAAATCAGTACAACTACACTAAAACAAGTACATTTGCCTATGTACCCAAAAGATTTGAGAATTATTTTCTCAATATGTAGGAAAATGTGCTTAAATTCAGCAAATGCTAGCACTATCATCTTGAAATGAGTTTAAATGCCAGGCTATTTATCCTGAAATCAGTAAAGCTACCCTAAAAACAAGTACATTTGCCTAGATACGGTAAGAATTATTTTCTCAATATCTAGGACAATTTGCTTAAATTTAGTTCTGTTTTTTTATTATTATTTTTCAAGCTTTATTTTTTCGGCTTTTTTGCCTTTACTCAGATAGGACAGTAGGTAGAGACAGGAAGCGAGCTGGAGGGATATCTTAAATCAAGGCAATATATACTTGTTTTTTGTTTGACAAGACATTTCTTCCTACCGGGTAAGAGCATTTGACTTCAAAACTCTCCAAAACAAATGGCAATATCCTCAACAGATGACTGTTTTAGGGATGGAGCTGTGGCACAAGCGGCAGCAACCCTGCACCATGAATGGGTAAGATGGGGATACAGGTAAGAGTTCAGGTTCGAGTCCGACTTGCGGTCATTTCTCAATCCCTCCCTCCAGCTCGCTTCCTGTCTCGCTCTACTGTCCTATCTGAGTAAAGGCAAAAAAGCCGAAAAATAAAGCTTGAAAAATAATAATTAGAAATAAAAAAAATCGCTGAATTTAAGCAAATTGTCCTAGATATTGAGAAAATAATTCTTACAGTATCTAGGCAAATGTACTTGTTTTTATTGTAGCTTTACTGATTTCAAAATAAATTGCCTAACATAAAGCCTTATTTCAAGATGATGGTGCTAGCATTTGCTGAATATAAGCACATTTTCCAACATATTGAGAAAATAATTCTTATATATTTTGGGCATCTAGGCAAATGTACTTGTTTTAAGTGTAGCTGTACTAATTTCAAGATAAATTGCCTAACATATAGCCTCATTTCAAGATGATGGTGCTATCATTTGCTGAATATAAGCACATTTTTCTACATTTCGAGAAAAGAATTCTTAATTTTTTTTGTATTTAGGCAAATGCACTTGTTTTTAGAGTAGCTTTACTGATTTCAAGATAAATTGCCTAGCATGTAGCCTCATTTCAAGATGATGGTGCTAGCATTTGCTTAATATAAGCACATTTTCCTACATTTCGAGAAAATAATTCTTACATTTTTTTTATTTAGGCAAATGTACTTGTTTTAGTGTAGCTGTACTGATTTCAAGATAAATTGCCTAGTATGTAGACTCATTTCAAGATGATGGTGCTAGCATCTGCTGAATAATATCACCGTTTTCTACATATTGAGAAAATAATTGTTAACTCTTTTGGGTATAGAGGCAAATGTACTTGTTTTAGTGTAGCTGTACTGATTTCAAGATAAATTGCCTAGCATGTAGACTCATTTCAAGATGATGGTGCTAGCATTTGCTGAATATAAGCACATTTTCCTACATATTGAGAAAATAATTTTTAAATATTTTGGTATATAGGCAAATGTACTTGTTTTTGGTGTAGCTGTACTGATTTCAAGATACATTGCCTAGCATGTAGCCTCATTTCAAGATGATGGTGCTAGCATTTAGTGAATATAAACACGTTTTCCTACATATTGAGAAAATTATTCTTAAATATTTTGACAAATGTACTTGTTTTTAGTCTGGCCACACTAGTTTTAAGATATATTTGGGTTCTTTGAGGCTAGATATTTTTACTTTTTTTACAAAGTCTTGGTAAGTCAAATCTTCCTGTTCTGTTGGCAGATAATTTAGCTTATTTTAAGTGATATATACCCCATTTTTTTACTTTTTTTTCTTGTTTTTGAAGGCTGAGTTTTTGCAGTGTAGGAGAGACAATACGTCCAACAAGCATCTGTCTATTTATGCAGCGTGTAGTGCTGGGCTCCACAACAACCGTGCTGCCAACAGAGATACGTGTTTTCGGCGGCAACCTGCCCCACACCAGATGCTCAGTCATAGGTTGGAGTGTGACTGCACTCTTCAGCCTCAGTGTACCCACTTTATCTGGAACGGACTCACCTCTCCATCTCTCCAAATTCGATAAAAGGCGTAACAACTGGCTGCTATCACCCTGACCTGCTACATCAGGCTGACTCACAACCCGCCAGAAAGCATCACTGGACTTAAATTGCCTGATTAGAGGCTTCAACACATTAGTGCCAAAAATCAACGGGTCCACCTGTCCCTTGATAATCAACACAGGAACTTCAAATTTGAATCCATACATCTCAATAACCATGTCAAGCACACCAAGAGGACTAGTCTGTTTACCCCCGCAACCAACCAAGACAATATCCACAGGAGTTGGAGACTCACCCAGCAACACACCTGCTTCCCTCAGACGTGGCACAACGTCTGCACTAAGCATGGTCGCCATTGACCCAGTATCCAACATCCCCTGTACTTCAACCTTGCCCTGCACTAAAACCGATGCATAAAACAAACTGTCACTCTGTGTCACTCTCATTGTGTTCTGCATGACTACTCTGCTTGACTTTGGCAAGGTTTCATACAAATACGAATACACAGACTCAATGTCATCATTCAAACTGGAGGGTAAACTAAGATGCCTGCCACTGTCCTCCCCCGAATGGAGGCTCACTAGTTTCCCTGAAACGGCTTCAGCGTCTGTGCCGGCTCCACCGCCACAGGCACAACAGCCCGACTCCTACCTAGAGACCTACCCTGACATTGAAGTCGTGTGTGGCCAGGGCTAAAACACAGAAAGCACAAATTATGCAATCTACAATGTGACTGAGTAGAGTGGTCGGAACTCTGACACACTCCGCATCTGAAGTTGCGCGTCACACTTTGCCTAGGCTGGCCAGCAACTTGCGCATTACACACAACCATCTTTTCTAACACGTCAAGCAACCTGTCAATTTTGGTACCCTCCGCAGCTGCACTACCTAGCTTGCCCACCCCCACTGTAGACTCACCAGTCGGCACACTGCTGACCACCGCCCCACTTACAGGTGTGGCTGTCAAAGTGGTGTGCTGAGATACATGGCCCACCTTTCCCGCACGGCTCCTCAAAAACTCATCCAACTGTGATTGGACTTCACAGGCCGTCCACATAGTCTGTGGCTTACTCAGGAACATTAGGGACAAGTCTTTGTCAGAGCAATGCCTAATAAACATGGCCACAACCTCTACAGTTTGCGGCTGCAATGCCTCACTGCCTTTTCCCATAGACTGTTCAACTACCTCAGCTGCCTTGTTCAGCCTGATCCAATAGTCCAAAGGCTGTTCACTGGCATACGGCAAGGTGGCATAAAAATCAGCCAGCGACATACCTGAACACACCACCGAATCAAAGTGTTGCCGGAGCACCCCGAACACAGCCTCCACATCCCCAGAGTCAAACACATGACTATTGCTGCGCAGCCAAATGCGGACTACATCTCTGGCCCTGCCCACCAGTCTGCCCACCAACTCATCCACACATTCCCGCCCGGTGTAGCCACTTCTACCTAGATTTAAGGTTTAAGGACCAGATTCAATTGTGAGCCATCAATAAAGGAACCACCCCCCGGTGAATGGCCAGTAGATAGAGATGGAGAACCAGAATGCATGGTATGCAAAATATTTGCACTGACTGCCTGACTAATGTTAAAACTGATATCCCTAACTTGTTCACTGGTCAGCACCGTAGGGGTGTCCGACCTAGTCGATGCCTGTGGCGGTAACTCTTGGCGCACAGGTGTAGAAAATGAAATCCTATTCCTAACAGTGTCGTCACCCATCAACCCAGGACTACCTGAAGGGCTAAATGTCGGAAGGCCCCTCCCCCTCCCAACACTAAAGTAGTAACAACCAGTAGGCTCCATAATAAGTACACGTTAATAGAAAGAGAAAAAAAAAAAATTTAGAGAGAAAAAAAATATATATATATATATAATATACCAAAATGATAGAAAACACAGTGTCACGATTCAAACATATGAATTGTTAATTTGCACCGCCTCACTAACAGAGACAACAGATGCAATCACCCTTGCAATGCACTCAGTAACAGTTCAAAAGATACACGGAGATGCATGCACGTGCATCAAGCGTGAGGCACGCTATAAAAGCAGCAACGTCAGTAGCAGCGCACGTCGGCGTCGTCGATGGTCTCAAGTCGGCGTTGTCGATGCAGCTAGCCCAGTGTTCGGCACACAGCTGAACAAAGATCCGGGTCGTCACGGCACCACTGTAACGGAGGTTATCTTCCCCTCACTGTTTCACTCTGCGTTGTGTTTGTTTAAGAAGGACACAGCCACCGACCTGATGTTCACACGTTTATTGCTGCTTCCTGATACATGCAAATGACGAACATAAAATCCGTTGGACAGAATTAGCAAGTCGCTCAGCTCCTCTGTCTGATACATTCGAAGAAAGAGACAGAGGAAAGGAAGAACCCAGAGACAACCTCTCAATCACACCCACTTCAATACATTGTATCCAAATAATCCTCGGGAACCAATAATCTGCACCTTGACCGTGCTAGAGAATTAACCCATGAAGGGAGGAAAATTCAGGGAAGCACATTAAACCCTGTTACATATGGAATGCCTGGCCTTCATGACAGTGCTTCTAATATACCGTCCTCCAAAACCTAACCCATCTTTTCTACCTGAGATAAGTGATATGCTTACCTCACTCTGCACTATGTCAACTAACATTGTCATTGTTGGTGATTTAAATATCCATGTTGACAACCCCTCCTGTCAGTTTGCAGCAGATTTCCTGAGTATGCTTGAGTGTCTTGGCCTGCAGCAGCATGCTGAGGTTCCTACTCACACCAAGGGGCACACTCTGGACCTGGTTATCACTGACTCTGCTCCCATCAGTAACCTACAGGTGTATGATATCGGTGTGTCCGACCACAAGGTGGTCTCAATGGCCTTGACTTTTATGCTGCCTACTATTAGACCTAAGCGTCAAATGTCTTTCCGGAACTGGAAAAGCATTGACTCAGCCACCATGACCATGGATCTCCAGCTCATCACCTGCCCAGCCTCTGCATCAGTGGATGAATTAGTGGAGCTCTATAATACATCCTTGAGCAGTGTTTTTGATCTCCATGCCCCTGTCAAGACACGTGAGGTCAATTTCTCACGCTCTGCTCCTTGGTTCACACATGAGCTGCGGAAAATAAAAACAGCTGGGTGTGTCCTGGAACGACGCTACAGACACTCTGGGCTGACTGTCCATAAACTGGCCTTCCGTGAGCATCAAAGGGCCTACTCCAACTCCCTTAAAGATGCTCGCTCACAGTTCTATTCCAGCTTAATTAATAAAAACCCTGGCAACTCTAAACAGCTTTTTACCACTATAAACCATCTCCTGAAGCCACAACCATCCTCTTCAACTGAGGCTACAGAGGAGCAATGCAACAGCTTCATTGACTTTTTCAGATCCAAGGTCAACAACATTCACTCTCTGATGTCCAGCTCTCCATCTCTGCTTCCCTCTGACACCAACACCTTATCTGCGAGTGTGCTGTCTCCTCTACATCTCGCTAAGGTTCGGGAGAGCCATGTTGAGGAAATCCTCGGAAAAATGAAATCCTGTACCTGTACCCTGGACCCCATTCCCACTGCTCTGCTCGAGTCACACATCCCCACTCTCAGTCCTTTCATCACCAAAGTTGTTAACCTTTCCCTTCAGTCTGGCTATGTCCCACCTGCTCTCAAGGTTGCTGTCATCCGTCCCCTTCTCAAGTAGCCCACCCTGAACCCGGAGGTTCTAGCCAACTACAGGCCTATCTCAAACCTTGCCCTCTTGTCCAAGGTGTTAGAGAAGGTAGTTGCTTCTCAACTTCAGGACCACCTCAAACACAACAACTTGTGAAAAATTTCAATCAGGATTTCGTTCAGCCCACAGCACTGAAACAGCTTTGCTCAGGGTGACGAATGACCTGCTGATGACAGCCGAAGCAGGATCACCCTCACTCCTCATCCTCCTGGACCTGACTGCTGCATTTGACACAGTGGACCACACTATCCTCCTAGAGCGCCTCCACACCACCATTGGACTATCAGACTCTGCACTCAAGTGGTTTCAGTCCTACCTTTCTGGCAGAACTGAATATGTCTCACTGGGAAGATGCAAGTCCAGACAGCTCCCTGTCTCCTGTGGTGTTCCACAAGGGTCGGTCCTCGGCCCCATCCTCTTCATTATTTACATGCTCTCCCTCGGTCGTGTCATCAGCAGACATGGGATGTCTTTCCACTGTTATGCTGACGACACACAGCTTTATATCAAAACTGCCCCAAGCCCCACTGCAGCCATGTCATGTCTCACCGCCTGTCTTGGGGAGATAAAGGCATGGATGAGCAAAAACTTTCTCCAGCTAAACAGTAGCAAAACCGAAGCCCTTCTTGTTGGCACTCCACACCAGGTTCAGTCATCCTCCTTAACTCATCTCACATCTGGACAGCCAGGTCATCCCCCTCTCCTCCACAGTCACTAATCTCGGAGTTAGGTTTGACCCTCGCCTGACCTTTAATGACCATATAAAACACCTGTGCAAAACCTCCTTTTATCATCTAAGAAACATCTCCAAACGCCGCCCCACTTTAACCCTATCAGATGCAGAGAAGCTTGTCCACGCCTTTATCTCCTCAAGACTGGACTATTGTAATTCACTTTTCTATGTGATCACTGGCAAGAACATCCCGAAGCTGCAATACACCCAAAACAGCGCTGCCAGGATCCTGATGTAGGTCCGGAAATATGAGCACATAACACCAATATAACACTCACTACACTGGCTCCCTGTCTCTTTCCGGATGACCTACAAAGTCCTTATACTCACCCATACATGCATAAATGGGCATGCACCTCCCTACCTGCAAGAATTAATTACTCCCCAAACCTCCACCTGCACCCTCAGGTCTTCAAACAGCTCGCTCCTCCGCGTCCCCAAAACCAAGCTCCGTACCATGGGCGACCGGGCCTTTTGCTCGGCAGCGCCACGCTTATGGAACAGCCTCCCTGACCACCTAAGGGTAACGCAGACGCTGGACTCCTTTAAAGCTGGACTAAAAACATTTTTATTCAGGAAGGCATTTCTGGCCTTGTGTTAAATCACTGCCACTAAGTTTTCTATTATGCTTATGTTAACTCATTTTTATTGTATTGTATTATTATAGTTAGTTTCTAATATGTTGGCACTCTGAGATTCTTCTGAACGAAGAGTGCGTTACAAATAAAATGAATTATTATTATTATTATTATTATTATTATTATTATTATGTGCACTGTGCTCGTGAAAAAGGCATGATTTATCTAAAGACAAGTAAACTGAGTCACAACCTCCTGAATTTTGGGTGTAGGGAGTTTTCTCATTAACCTTGTGAATGTCAAAAAAATCCATGGAAAACATAAACCAGTCTTTGATTTTGTTAATGAAAGCAAGGGGAGAATTATATTACGAATAACCTAAAATTAAAACATTTGTTTCTATCTATCACATAAACAAAAAAACAAAGTAACCCATTTACATGTCTGTGAGGCCAATTCATAAAGACTTGTTTGAAGTGTTGAGATTAATGATGTATAAACTCACTGTTGAGGGAAAGGTAGGCTTCATAAGAATGCATGTTTTAATATCCCAGCTTGAGATCATGTTGCGTGACCTATTATTAAACACTCAATAATAATAATAATAATAATATTAATAATAAAGTAACCAAACACCTTCCCACAATGACAGAAAATGGCTTAAGATATCAGCTGCGTCATATCAGCCACCCTCTGAAATGAACCAGATGCAAGGACAGACAGAACACTAATTATTTTGGTGAAGACTGGCATAGAATGAGGATGATCACTGTGGTTTGGAAGTTATTCATCCAGGCGTCTGCACAGGTGTAGTGGATTATGGCTTCATGGTCCAGTCGAAATTGCTGAATGCACTGCGCGTCGGTAAGATCCAGTATATCAAAACAAGGCAGGAAAACTCACGGCCTCCTCCTTTGCACTTGGTGAGCTCTTTTCTATATTGACTAGATATTGTTGAGTTTTTACTGTAATAGAATTAATTATTTACCCGGCTAGTTTGCAAGATTAAGTTTTGAAAACGTTTCCCCCCTGTTTAACAATGTGGCCTATTATAACGTAACGTAATATGTTGCCTTTTGTTAGGTCAGAAAGTCAAGGGGTAAATACAAGTAAATGGTGCTTAGATAAGAAACGCCCAGATTTTACAGTTGCTCCGCCAGAAGTATTTAACTGACCCATGGCATGCAAATCACAGACTTAAGTCAAGGGGAGAATAGGAGTAGGCTAAAAAGTGCATAGCTGCGCAATTTTCTTGACTTGAGCGCATGTGAGAATCGCGCCCTTTATGCATTATATAAGTGTATAAAACTGCCAGCATGGGAGGATACGGCCCGTTGTTGCCTATACATGTACATTTCACAAAATACTCAAATTTAGCAAAATAATATATCTGTTATAAAGTCACACTCATCCTCATATTCACTATGCAGGTCTCAAAACGCAGGAACATAACTCACACCCTATCAGTGTACAGCTGTCCCATCCACAAACTATAGTTCCTTATATTATCTCTCAGAATAACATACACAACAAACTTTTTAGTCCATTGTCGCCAGAAACGTTATCATTCCAGATAACAACTTGAAAATATCTTCTTATTTTGCTTCATTTTTGCTAATTTCATCACTTTTTGCTGCGGTCATATAACACAATACATCTAGTTAGTACTCTGACTGTCCTCGGATCTGGGTTGTTCCAGAGGGTGGATGGTGTGACGCCCATGTCTCAGTCATAGGTGGCAAGGTGTTTAATTTCTTTCTTACCATTTAGTGTTCAATAATAGGCTACACAACATGATCTTTAGTTTGATCTTGGTCTTGATCTTGGTCGTCATCTTAAGCTGAATCATGAATCTCAACATTTCCAAGTCTTTGGCCTAGCAACCGTGTGATTTTGTTAGAATTGTGACCTCTTCCATATCACAAGCTTAGAAAATACCAAAAACAATCCTAACACATCTTTGGGGAACAAGTTTCTCCCTCTTCTCCTTTTTGCCTTTTGCCCTGCAACTGACTTGCCATCATTAGGATTACAGCCGCATATCAAATTGAGGCAATGCATCTGTGAAAGTCTGTCCCACAGTGAGTAATGCTGTACTCAACCAGTCATCCACTTTTCATCTCTTCTTTTGCCTCTCTCTTGGGCACTCCCCTTACATCCCCCTCTTTTAAATACAGTCCATGCCCATGAGGGAGTAAAAGAAGGCCCACAGGAACAGATTAGGAGTGCTTAATTCTGAGGTAAATATTACTTTCTTTATTCACCTTACAAGAGGGAACAGCAGTAGTACTCTTGACAATCATGATTGTTGCTGTGTTCACAGCTTGACCGTCCATATTTAGAAGAAGAAATAGTCTCCAGTTCAGCCAGGCGTATTGAAATTGATAAGCATCACTCCATATTTGCAATGCCTTTACATCAGCAGGTTTCCATTTACGTACAAAACATTGTAGAGTAGAAAAGAGGAAGAAACGTGAAAAGTATTTATATTTGACAGATTTAGTCAGCGTTCATTCACACAAGTCATAGAAAGGCTCCTAATGACATTGTAGTTTTTCATAGACTTGCAGAGAGGCAGCAGTGTTGGAAAACGTTGAAGGTGCCAGAGCCCTAGCAGAAATGGCAGATGCTTTAATGTTTTACAGTTTAGGAGATTTTCCGTGATTCACAAGCGAGTGACCATAATAACTGCTTTGAGCCCCGTGCTGCACTTTCCATCTGTTTCTATTGCCGTGAAGCCAAAGGAAGTGTCTGGCTGTGTTGAGATACGCTTGGCCTGAACGCAGTGTTTCCTCCTTTTAAAAATGTGTATTGTCAGTTCAGGCAGTGGTTGAAAATTGTGTCTGGCAAAATCAACAGGTTTAGCCGCCCTTTTTGATTCATTACAGAGAGTTAATAGCAGGCATACTGTGGTTTTCACTGTCAGGTTTTGAAGCGCAATGGAGACAGTCATGCCACTACAAAAAAAAAGGTAGATAAAGTTTATGTTTTTCATTAAATAGTCTTTAATTTCAGGTTCATTGGAATTATTAAGCGCAGTCTCTGGGAAGAAGCACACACATACTCTATTAACAATGTATTGCCAGTGCACTGCAATACAATATTAGGTGAGCAATATTTCTTATTCACTGTGGAAAGTTTTCTAAAATATTCTCCTCCTCATAATGTTTATTCTCCCTCTGGAAAGAACAGCCTCGTTGTGACTCTGTAGAATCCATTGATGGTAGAAGCCATCTTCCTCCTACTCACTGTATTGCACAGAGCACGCGAACAAAGCACTGCGGTGCATCTCAGGGTCAGTGTGCTCCCCTGGCCTAGTTCTTCTAACAATGTTAACTTTCCATCAACAGCTGTCCCTGAATGTCTTCAACAGGACCGGCTGGATGAGAGAAAACCACCATGCACATGAGTTTGTTATTGACTTTTTTGAATGTAAGTCAATATTTCTTTTCTGATTGGCTGGCAGCCGTATTGATATTTGTTCTGCCTTCACTTCACTCTGTGTTGGAGACCTCTGCCTCTTGTTGATCATTATTGCGAGCATCAGTGTTTCTCAAAAGTCAGATAAAAAACACTTGTAACCTAAAGTTGTCCCTGGTGTACTGTTGAAAGCGCTTTTAATGCATTTTACTACACATTATATCCCTTAGAAATGACAGGCTTATTGTCTTTCTGTTTAAGCCATTATACTCTTGCTTTAAGAAATAGGACCAACTAAAATACTGAACAAAAATATTTACACAACACAGAGCAATCACACAACATGGAACAACAAGACAAGCGGTTCATATAAGAAGATTAGTCAGTGTGGTAAAGACGACTGTGGCAACAGATCTGAATTTGTGCACAGAACTGAAGAGAAATAAGCTATTGTGTGTGTTTGGAGAAATTGCAGGATCTCTTATTTGAGTTCACGAAACATGAAGCCTGCACTATGGAGAGTGAATGCTGTACGCAGTGTCCCAAGTCCCATCGCCACACACCCATCTCCCCCAGCAGCCATAGGGACTCATTTTCTGTGCCATGCATCCATATATCAATAGGCCGAAATGGGAGGACTATATTTCTCCCTGCACCGAGATCAATAAGCCGTGCACTCAGACATCAGACAGTGAGATTTACGGCACAACGGTTTGAGTTATGAACACATCAGCCAGCCCCCCCTCACTCTCCACTTAACCCACCGTCTTTAAGTCTACAGAGACCACGCTCAGGACAAAAGTGAATCTCAGATCAGCTAATCAAATCTATGTCAAAAAACATACATGAGATTTTAAGTGCACGGCACCATTTGGATGTGCTGTGTGTTGTTTGTAAACCGCATTGGCACACTCGTGCTGAATTTAATGTAACTGATATGACGCACATATCAGTCATGATGCTGTAACTCGGGCTGTTCCTGACTCATAATGGTGGTGTGTTCTGTGCAGTTTCTTCAGTGGTTTTGATGCATCTGTGGTCTATCCACGATGAGCACAGGTATGTCTCCAGACAGTGGCAGGTCTCCAGCAGAGAGTGGTCCATCCATGATGCAAGCAGACCCCCGCTGCATCTTTCTATACTTCTGCCAACCAGTCAGAGATCTGCAACAAGAGGACCCCTCCACGGTATACACACATACCAACACACAAAAAGATACATGTACATGTACATGGACACACACACACACACACACACACACACACACACACACAGAGAGAGAGAGAGAGAGAGAGAGAGACACATACACAGACAGAGTATAGGACACTGAATAACTATTATATTGATATATCAAGTTATATAACAAGATATATGCAAATGTATTTGTATTTTTTTGTGTATTTATTTGTGTTGTTAGATGACTGTGATTTCATTTCTGAGAACTGTGCACATTTAATGATGTTTACTTACCAAATAAAAAATACTTTTTTTACACAGAGGATTGGAAAGTTGTTGCCAATCAGAGTAATGACTCCTTCTACATTCTTTTAAATTTGCCTGCATTTTCTATAGGTCACATTAAAATGACGCAAGAGGGGTCATTAAATCTGATTGGGTAATGCCATTAATTATTCAGATACATCTTAATTTATGTTGCACTGGGAATAACAAACACTTGAGGATATCAGGTCAACCCTGAGAAAACCATGGTGGCATGGCCTGAAATTGATCCAGGACAATCCATTCTCCAATGGAAATGCCAGGACAACATTATGTCACTGCGCACAGACTAATGGGGGGGGGGGGGGGGCCTTACTGTCAACATAAGACACCACAGCCAGGCAGTTGTCAGTGACCAGGGGAAATCAGTTATCTTGGACTGAGTGTTTGTTACCATCTAGTCATCATCAACAAAGCGCACTTCACCTCTGCCTGACTGCATTAAAACCCATGAAAACAGCTGAGAGCTTTGAGTCAGTAAGAGAACACTGCCTTCTCCAGCAGCGGATTAATCAGCCTCCCAAGACGAAGGTAGACATCAGGCCTGTGAAAGCCCGTAAACCATCTTCAGCCCACCAAAATATTCACTGCAATGATTAACAAGCCAAACACACCCAGCACTGGATTGGACTCAGTCTGGGTCTCTTACAGTGGCATTGCTTTGATTTGGTGTTTTTAAGAAGGGATAATCCTAATGCAACAGCTATGGCTATCTATACATAAACTCACAAGGCAACTCGCTATGGCTTGGTGCATTATTCACTTCAGAATCAAATGTCAATGTGTGAGACCAGCAATGCTATGAGCTTATGATTGATTTCCACTCAATGCTCCCTGTCCTTGACATATATGGTACAGTTTATATCTCACCATGGAAATACAATACATCAGAAATACAGCATCTAAAAATGTATTGGACAGTGAAATGGAGTTTTATCAGTTTATCCAAATGAAGAATGTATAGGCTGCACTGTGTGAGCATGTCTACTCCCTGGACATGAGTGGACTTTTTTTTTTTTTTTACTAATCCACAATAATTATTTGTTGAGCATGAAAGGATATTTCATTAGAAAAGAAAGATATAGTAATGACTGTGTGTATATATATTTTCAGAGTGAAGCCAAAAATAACAATATGGAAATGGGGCTTAAAAGGGGGAGTACAAATGACAGAAATAATTGCCTTAGGATAAAAGAACCATGCTCCTTTAAGTCTAGACAGTACCTCTTCTTGAGTACACTTCAGTATGAGTAATGCCTCAAAATAGTTTAGAAAAATGAGCACTGCACTGGTATTTCATTATATCAACCATGGTGACAGTGAGGGGAAACAAACTGAGTCAGTCTGTTTTATGTGGGAACTAAGGTCCAGCCAACAGTGGCCATCTGAGTGGTGAGAAAACAGGAGTCGGTGGGACAGTCTCATGCCCCGTTGTCTGTGGTTGTCTGGATGTCTCACCCCACAAAAATGAAGGGGGTTAGTAATTGTGTCTGAACCTTGAAACGTATCCAGTGACTCAGGAAGACGAGGAAAAGTGCCAAACTCTCTCTGCTCACTATTTTTGTGTCTCGTGTTTGATGTGAGGAGGCTATGCAAAGATGTTGTAATATTTACGCTGGTGCCGAGTAGTAGAATGAGTTCATGCATCTAAATATTTGTAGGAGGTCAAGATAAAAGAAGGATCTAATCAACAAGCATTCCATGGAAGGCCTTTGATTTCATCAGTAATTCCAGACTGGAAATGAAAACAGTTTCATGTCATGTTTGTGATAAGCCTTTTCTGGAATGTGTTTTTCGAAGGCGACAGAAGAAAATAGATTATTTTTAAACAAACTCACATCACCATTCACATGAGTGTCTGAGCACAAGACCATGAAGAAAACCGGTGCACTTCTGTCTACTAAGGTCCATGTGAACTGTTAGATTGAGAAGTCCCTGACATAGCAGGTAGACATCCTTCCATATTTTTGGCCCAGAGGGATAGTTGGTATTTAAACACTTAAACACTTAATAGATATTCAACCATGAAATATTGTCTGGCACGCTATTACACATTTTAGAGACATAAAAATCATATGAATGGCTTGGGCCACTGTAATTCAACTTTAATGGTGTACATTAATGAGTCAAGATTACTGGTCTTGCCTTAATGATTGCCTCACAAACTGTGATTCATTGTCCTCAGCAATCACAGGAGTTTGCTCCTTACTGGTAATGGGAGTTGCCTGATTTATTGACTGATCATCACAGCTGAACTATCAATACATTTTCATGTTTTGGAGGCTGAAATTATTAAGCTTCTTTACAAGGTTATTGTGATGGTTTGTATGTGTTAATTTCCTATATGATTGAAATGCATACTTTTATTGAATACAATGCATTTTTTTGATTCATTTGTTACATTTAAAAGTATCTGTGATCATTTCATTGTGTAGCAAAGTTGTGCATAATAGGACAGTGCTGTGATGATGTAGGTTGGTGGGGCTTTTATACTTCACACATATATTTCCCTTATTACTGCTATGCTTTAAAAATATCTAAGTAAATGGCCGATACCAGACCTATTGTCAAGAATCTGTTTTATAATGATCAGAGGGTTCTTCAACTAAGAACTTACATGTCTATTTTGAAGTTTATCTGCATTTTATTCAGTACGCAACTTATGGTTTTGTTTTACATTTATTTTTTTAACTGTGACTGCATTTCTAGCTTTGATATGTCTCTGTTCCGGTAAGAGAGTTCTTTTTTTAGAAGACCAGTTGTAGCAACATTGTTCTGCTTTGTGTCCTTTAAAAAGAAGAGCCACACTGCTCCGTTAATGATGTTCCCAGCGCAGGTACACACAAGCCAGCAGCGCAGCGCTGCCCTTTTGAGCCGGTAACGAGGATGTATTTGGCATCACCATAATACATTTATCATTATCAATTTGGCACGGAGCTCTCATGCCTACTGCCACTGGTGTTCCTCCAACACATAAAAGGAGGGGGGGGGGCAAGCTTTGAGAGATACATCATCGTATCAACATTGACTTGCTTAGCAAAAAACATTAGGCGATTGATGAAGGAAGCACCTCCAGAATCCAAGCTGTCGTGACACTTCCCCCGGCCTCCGGAGGGGAGGATCTATATATTGACATTCTTGGTGGCTATTCTTCTGGCTACTGTCATCCTCACCGTCTGCCCAATGCGTGAGCACACACTGTAATGTGATAACTGTCACAGAAAGCTACCAGCCATTCTTGCCAAGCGATGCATAAAACAAGAATGTTTATGCTACCGAATGAAATATGTAAATAATTCAGCTCCTTCACTGGAAATTGTTTTGGGTTGGCTTGTCGATGAGAAATCCTGTCTTCTAGGCAAAAAGGGGGGGGGGGGGGGGGGGTTCAATTTCCTCCTTCTTCTCGCAAACCCGCATACTTGACATTTTTCCATTCCAGTTTAAGAGGCGTCTTTGAGGACCGTAAGCCGCCAAAAAATTCCATCTCTTTTCTCCCTCATTGATGTGAGGAAACAACAGCAGACTGATGGAAGCTGTGAAGTAATTAGCACAATTTGCTCTGAGAATTGAAATCCAAGCTCTGGACATAAATCCACTCCCTGTTATCGATGAGCAGATTGAGACGTGTGTTGAGAATTTTCATAAACCAGCTCAGTGCTTTAAAGATCCACTCCCCACTGAAAATCCTGTAAAAATCAGTTTGTTAAGAACCATGAACGAGCCTTCCTATTTCTACCGCAGTTGTTGCAGAGGTTCATAAACCAAAATGAGTGTAAAAGTTAAGGACAAATGTTCCTGTTTGTTCCACTGGTAGAGCAAGGCTTTGACAACACCAAGGTCATGAGTTTGCTACCCAGGAAGCACTCATAATGAGGGAAAACTGTATATCTGTCCATGAAATGTTTCAGCTAAGGCAACATGAGACTGTTAAGCATCAAGCACAAAGTCATCTACAAACAGTGTGCATGTGTGACCTGAATCATTTGACTGTTTTACTGCAATTGCCATGAATCGGAGAGGAAATACTAATTTCTGTTACAAATGTTTGGTTGAAGATGCTCTGTTTTCTTTCTTCCTTTTCTGTCTCAATTTTATCTCAATGATATAATCTGTGGATGCCTACCTGCCTTGGTCACTGCTGTGTATAATGTAAGATGGGGGCTGTGTACAGCTTAATAATTTAAAGCCAAAGGTATGTGGACATTGCCCAGCACTTGCTTTTAACTGAAGTGAGCAGATGTTGCATTTTATTATTCCTTCACAACCTGAGAAGGTTAAGAAGTCTCTCTTAGTCTATCTCTCAGCATCCTCAGCTGTATCCATAGAGACAACAGGGCCAAGTGCATTAGGGAAACAAACAAAGGCATATTCCAGTGAATAGCATTGTTTTGCTTCTGCATATTTATAGAAGGTAATTTGTGCCATCATGCTAAAATCATTCCATATGTTTTTTATTGCGCTTACTAAAAATGAATGACAAATTAAATTCTCTCATAACATAAAAACACAATAGAACACACAGAGAGAAAGAGCGAGAGAGAGAGAGAAAGAGAAAGACAGGGAGGCATATAAAGAGTAAAGGTATGAAGGTGCATACCCTCATACATTTTAGGTTGTATTGTGTAATCGCCCACCTACCATTTTATTGCTATTCAGTTCAAAACATACCGATAACGCTCAGTCAATACATTCAGTCCACTGATGCTCAACCCATCAGACTGCATGGGTGGTTATCCAGGAGCTGGTCAATGATTTAGGTGCTTTTAGATCAGATGAATCAACATAGCAACAGGAGATGCAGGGGTTTGGGCTTTAATTATTAAAAGGGGAACACTGAGTCACAAAGAAATGTATCTCTCAAATGAATTCCATTTTTCGAAATATGAAACATGACAACACTAGCCTTCAAGATTACTACATCTGAAAAAGAATTCGGCTTAGTCAAATACAACAGTTTGCTTAAAACCAAAACATTGTTAAAGTTTCTAAAAACTGTGTCTGCGATCAGAATTTTAATGTGATGCTCTCTACTGCAATATCAAGAGTAACGTTGCTAAGAATGAAACTGTTCTGACTGACATGACTTCGCTCCTAAGGGCTATCTATTCCATGCACACACATATCATCGGTCTCTCTAACACACACACAAGTTCTATGTTTTCCTCTCCCTTGTGAAGGCTCTGTGTCTATGTTTTTCTTTGTTATGTGTATGCACACACATACACACAGACACACATGCACGCACTTCCACAAACACACACACACTCACATACCCACACCAACCCTTGGGAATGCCAGCTCCAGCAAGCAGCCTCTCCTGGCTGTGCTGTGGTGGCGGCAGCGGCAATGTTTTGATTTGAAATGTTTCTTTTGGTGTATTAGTCTGGCCAAACCCTGGGGAGCCGTCTCGCTGCCCAGAGTGCGTGTGTGTGCGCGTGTGTGTGTGTGTGTGTGTGTGTGTGCGTGTTTGTGCGGAACAAAGCATCACCTCCTTGAAGAGTAGCAACAAGGCAAAAATGTGATGTGGTCTTAGTCAATAGCAACATGCAATAGAGTGCTGGGGTGATGAAATTCAGCAGGGCGCCCCCTCTGGTGGAGGATCATGCCACAGGTGGGCCTCAGCTGGAACTACACTGCAAATCTCTGTTGCAATAAGACATGGGGCTTTCTGCAGTTGAGTCTAAGCGATTAGCCTTTTCATAGAAAGACACTGAACAAAACTGACAGAAAGAAACTATAGACGAGCCCGTATCATATGTTATAAAATACGTGGCATACACACGGATACAGAAATTAGTCAGTGTGTATCATGTGAAATATGCCAATTGATTGTGCTCATTACAACAAAAAAAAAAAACAAACAAACAAAAAAAGGATCCTTGCGTTTCTTGAATTAAACTGACCACAATACCATTGTTCTGATACAGAAATTTGGCAGGTAAACTACCTTTTTAAATGACTTAATACTGATAGTTTCACACGATAGTTTGCAGTGTCACAAAACAGCTGTGTGTCTTCTTCACTCTTGATGATTTTATCTCAAATAGGGGAGTTTCTACCCAAAGCATCCCTTCATGATGACAGTCTGGGTGTTTAGAGATTTGCAAACATCTGGAGGGGGGTTTACTAACAGAGATAAATAAGCCTATTACCCACAGATGACTGCACTAATCACACCACTACTATTCTCCCAGAATGGCTGGAGGTAAGAGCACCTTAATAGGCACCCTACTCCAGGTCCTCTGCAGTCATCGTTTAGATCATAAAGACTTTTTAATCTGCAAGTTATTTTCCTCAAGAGAACCCAGAGGATGTCAAAAGTAGTTTTTAAGATGATTTTATGCAAAATCCTGTGCATGCACCCGCCTGAACAGATAAATGATTTAGATAAGGACTTATGTAAGGCTGAAGTGTCCTCTGCATACCTCGGACTGCTAAATGTGGCCACTAGGGGTCTTTCACACCTGACATCGTATGCAGACCTTCGTATGCAAACAGAGAATGATCAGACTGTCAAACTGCTATCACCCAGCATCAGTGTACCAGAGCTAGTGCTACAGTACTGTGTGTTGCATTAGTAAATCTTCAGCAACCAGACCAAGGTCTCAGACAGATTTACAGTCCCGCTGTTGATATTGGACTCAAAAGCATTTTTGTCCCATGGGACAACCCTGCAGCTTAATCCAGCACAACTCTGACAGACCAGTAAGGTCCCTCGCCTGAGCATTCAATATTAATGTAATCCCTTGCATGTGTGTTTATATGTGTCTTAGAAATGGCCCCAATGAGTAAAGCAACCCCTCAAGCCAAAGTGCTGATGGGGGAGAGTTTTAGCTATGAAAGCGCTTATATCCGAGTGGTTTTCTGCTTACCCACACTGTTTACTCGCATGCCGTATTTACCCGAGGAATGAACATTCCATCTGGATGAGGACCTTCAGATTTGCATCATCTGTTATTTTTTGTCAGGACATTGGTCACACTTTAGTTCAGGGAACATGCATTATCCATTAACACATAATTAATATCTATCTGTATAAGTGCCAAATAAAGTCTGCATTAATCAGTTATTAGGCTTGTATTTGCCAATTTCTTATTCTCACTGAATATGTAATTTATTCTTGGTACATCCTTAATAACCAACTTGTTGAGCTTACTGATATATAGTAAGAATGAAAATAGAAAGCTTGCTGCCTCCTAGTATGCTGTCTGAATATATTCCTTATAGGGACAGAATAATTGTAGAATAGGTATTTCTAGTGACAAAAACAATGCTTCATTGTTCAATGCAATGGCACAGCAGGTCCAAGTAATGGTACTTGTCCTCCCCTGGGCTGCTGGTGGTGACTGGGAGGCAGTGCCCCTGTTCTAAAGTGGACACTTGCTCAAGAGCAATGAGTGCCCTTCAATCAGTGCTATCTACATAGTATATCATTACTGATCCAACAGAAGTTCCCTGTTTTAAAGTGAAGGATTACTTTTCATATAATCAAACTGAAATGATGAAAATGGCCCACTTCGACTACAGACACATTCATCCTTAATAAACTGTAAATATCTCATTATATTATAAAGTGAAGGCTGATAGTTTTTTACGTAAAGGATGAAATCCTTGTGTGAGTTTTTATTTAGAAAAAAAGAAAATTTCTTAGAACATATGACATGCGTACCCTAGTACCCTACCACACCTCTCCAAAGCAATCATCTTGTTTCCACAAGACGGAGATCTTTCCCAAAGCCTTAAGCCTCCCTCAGGCTTTTCCAGAGTTCTCTGTCTTGTAAGACTGGAAATTGATAAAGTAAAGTTTGCAGGTAGGAAAACCTATTCTACAACTATTCTGCCACTATAAGTGGAATATTCAGACAGTATATTAAACACTAATGCAGGCACCAATTCGTTTTGTGTTAATGGATAACATTTGTTTCCTAATGTAAAGTTGTACTGGACCATTTGTACTTGTTGGCTCAGAAAAGAACAAAAACACTTCTAACATGATCTCAAATGAGGTTAGGGTTGAGAGATTGAGAGACTGCAAATGACTGTTCTATTTCAAGATATTGTCTCCAGTACAAAATGTAAACCACACTTCTTGTAGAATTTTCATGTCCAGTCACATAATATTCTCAGTAGAGAATCAGAATACATATACATTCTCAAAAAACAACAACAACAACAACAACAAACTATTGCCCGCTGGATTCAAAGTAGACTCTTGAAGGATGTCTTTGGGAGGACAGGTCAAAGAAACATTACTGGTTGAAGATTACCCCAAGGGCTGGAGATTGAATGTAATTTAACATGTCCAAGTGAAGCTATCAATATCGTCATTACAGTGTATTTATCACTGCCAAGCACGAAATTATGAGCATCAAGGTCAAACAGTGTTCAATGTAATTGTTTGAACACCGGCGACTGCTACATTGGAGCTGCACCTCCTCCCAAGAATCACCAATGAGAGTAAAAGATATTCAGGGTGAGAAAAGATCTAAGCAGACCATGACACCATTAATGGGCCTCAGCCATTACAATTTCACCCGAAGCTTCCTGTGAAAATGTAATTTCCTCTGATAGCCCAGCCATGACACATTTCTACGGATCATGCTACCATGCGCCGGGTTAGCAGTCCCTGGAAGCTACTGGTGTGGATGAGCCTCATCAAAGATTTTAGGTTTATTTCCTGTAAAACAATCTTCAAAATCTGAAGCAGTACTCTCTATAAAACCTCAACTTGTAAATTTTTATGGGGAACTAAAAAAAAAAAAAAACAGTCTCTAGCCTCTCCAGTTCAATCTCTAGACTTTCTAGTTCAACATTCTCAGTGTGCTCGCCACAACATCTGATACTGTCCACCACAGCGAATGCTGCATTCACTGGGACTGTCCAGCAGACCCACTCAGGGATGCACACTGATAACCCGCCCTCCCACATCCCCCAAAAGACTATAATCTAAAAATAATACTTTCTGCATTTTTAAATAGAGTCATTGTGCTGCTGGCATCTGGCTTGATGGGCACCTTCTGCCCACACAGGGTTTCATGCCTGCCTTACTCCGGCTGCATTAAATACATGTACGAATACAATGGATGACTGCCTGGCTGAAGTCATGAAATATGGCTGTGAAGCACGGTTCAGCTGGTGCGTGTTTTCCAAACAATGCTTTTCACACCTAAATGGGGAATCTGCTTTCTTTCTTTCTCTCTGTCGCTCTCTCTCTCTCTCTCTCTGTCTGCCTGCATGTGATCAAGAGGGGGTGGCTTCAGTGGGAGAGCCATATGGCAACCTGACTGATTATTGATGTGATTTTCATGCTCTTTTGAGAGTCAGGTAGAGGCTGTGCTGTATGTGACTGACTGCCCCTCTCCATCTCTAGTACATAGGTGTCTGCATTATAGCCACCACAGTCACACCAATGAATCTGTGATCTGCTAATAATAAGGTGTCGTGTAACACCTACAGAAAGTGTGTGAGAACAACAAGCAGTGTGGAAGTTTTAATGAACATTGGGATCAATTAACAAGTTATCAGGCACATCTCAATACAGCATCATTTCAATGATAACTGCAGGGTTGTGAGTGTTAGTATCACTTGGATTCCATAGCCTTTTGATCAGATCATCATTTCCCCATAAACTTGTAGAAAACACACATCATTCTTTTGAACTGTCATTCCCAAACAGTGTCGTCATTAAGGAACATCACAACACCACAGAGTGAAGAATCTCACATGTCAACATTATTCCTTACATGGGAAAAGAACACCTCACACACCAAACTGGTTATATTCTAAGCATGTATGGTTGTTTTGGTCTTAAGAGATATGAGGAACCATGCTTCATTTATGTGCCTTGTCTTGGCCCTCTGCCAGACAGTCCTGACATACAGTATGCGCCCAGGGTATCTCCTTAAGGCAGAGCAATTTCATTTCACACTGAAAGCACGCTGGGCTCTAATCGCAGGATTATCGTATCTGCACGTCATTCCCTGAAACACACAGTGCAACAGACTTCTATCTATGGACAGAATCAGAGTATTGAGTTACTGCAGCACAAAGGCATTACCCTGCCACATCTGACATGGCTGACACAGCACAGGAAGCAGGGATTCTATCTACTGATACAGGCGTTTTTCATGTGTCTCTGGAAAAGCGCTTCTGAGGAAATCTCACAACTTGTGAAACTTCATAGTGTATGCATTAGAGCTTCATAGTGTATGCATTAGAGCTTGATTGTTTTCTCTGGTCTTTGCAATGTATGGAACACTGCAGAAACACAAGAGCAACATGATGGGGGAGGTTGTTAGTAGAGCCTTTATATACTTCCCTGAAAGGTCATGACCCCATAGGTATAACCCAGGCACACCCACACTCTATAGTGCACTCTACAGGATATGAGGCTAATAGAACCCGTGGGACCAGAATCACTGCTGTACTGCATAGGAGCCACCCTCCCCAACCTGCTGCTGCTCGGACTGCTCAGTAATTGCTATTTAGATTAGATAGTGTAGTCATTATGTGACCTAACCTGACACCAATAAAGACCTTTCCATCAAGGCTCAACTCGGCCTCTCTACTCCCAAGGTGCTGGGAAGTCAGTGACCCCACACTGTAAATATCCTAATAGCAGTAAAGACACAATAAAACCAAGAAAATGGAAAGGCTATTGAAATATTGATTAGGTCACAGGTAGTTTACTGTAATTAATTGCCTGCAGTGTTTATTTTAAGGGTTCTCTGCGTATGTGGCTATAGCACCTGATGCCCTCATATTGGTCCAATGACTGGAACATGGATTAGACTGAAGCTATATTATGTAGGGGACCTTTATAAATCAATGCCGTGACACACTTCAAGTCACGCTCTGTGCCATGCAGCTGTAAATCACTGTTAATTCTCAGAGAGCTTGAAGATGTTTAGGGGAGTGCATAAAAGAAGTGAGGGTGGTCTGGTGCAACCAGTCAAAAAAACACAGACTTAAATGGAATTATGAATCCCTTTTATTCAGCAAAGCCAAACATGACAAAAACCTGGATCAGATCATGACAGTGGCAGATGGCTGTGTTCTCCTCTGGGATGCCTTTGTGCATCACATCGCAGAAGCACGTCAACGAAGAGAGCAGAGCAGTGGTAGGATGCTTATGCTGCCATGTAATGTATGCAATTCACCTGCTGTAAGATGTGTTTAATTAAGAAAGCGCACAAATGCGTAGTGTTTTTGTCTAGGGTGTTAAATACTATACCTCATCTCATAAATATGCAGTGTGTATCATGTGCTACTAGGTACAGCTCCTGTCGTGACCTTCAAAGGTGTGTCATAAGGAATGTAGTGTAACAGCCATGACAAAACAACATGTTACCTTTACGTTTTTAACCTGATCCTCTCTTGCTGGGACCATTACAGGTAAAGGGCACTCTTTCTGATAGGTTAGGCTTTTCACAAACTATGTTAGGCTTTTAATATTGTGATTATTTGTGAGTTCCAACACATGGTTATTTTCCTGTACCAACCATTGATTTACAAAATTCATACTATGCGCCAGTATCCTGTTATCAGAACATGCTCTTTCTGGCCAGTTGAATATTTTTAATTCAGTTGCTTCTCTCGGTCCATTGTTTTTCTGTCTCAAATGGAGGCATACTGATTCAATGCATAGAGGCATTCGGTTGAATTAGCCTTTACATAACCACTAATGATGAGATCTTTTCTGTTCAATTATTGATGTATCACAAAACAAATACAATGCAGTTATTATTTTTCAATTCGATGCAACTGAAAAGTTAACAGTGTTACTAGGAGCTGAACATACAAATGTATGCAGAGAATATGGTAAGTACCTCTCCCTGCCACGCTCTGAACAGATGCAGTATAACCCAGTGGGTGAAAGCTGCAAGCCAGTGAAGTATGAATACAAGGCTGGGAAAATAAACAAAGAATGCTTTGTCCTGTGAAAACAAATTAATTGTGAAGTTAATGACCATTGACAGTTGTGGTGAATGTCCAAGGTTATCAAAATGCAAGTAAACCAACAATTTTAGAAAAATCAGATCCAGTGGTGTGAAAAAAATGTGAAAAATATATTTTTGGTCATGCATGCAGGTCCCTTATTCAAGTCAGTTGAGAGATACAACATCTTTCATTTGAACTACAGAGGGGAGCTGGGAAGTGATGGAATCAATTTATGATGTCTGGTAATGGAGAGAGACAGCTTAAAGCAGCTGCAATCTTTTCAGCCATCAAGTTCACAAAAGAATAGGAGCAACCCTCGTCAGTCCAATGAGGAATCGAAAGGGCCAAAAGTGTCACGATTAAGCTCTGATAAGGGGTCCTTCACCAGTGAATGTTTTCCATTAGAAATCATTGCCGCTCCTTCGGTTTGAAAGAGAAGATTAACTTGCCTGGAACCCTGGCAAATGAAAATTTCAGCGATATAAAAGAACGTCGGAAGCCCAGTTTGATTGGCAAAAGGATATTATCCTGAATTAATTAAGAAGAGGGCAAAAAAGGACATAATAAAAGCAAGAGAAACAGACAGAGGTGGGTCTAGAAAGATTAATCATGAAATGGTTCAGAAAATGTTCATTAAGGCTGCTGATAGTCCATTGTTGTCTATTCACACCAATGTTTTTCGAAAATGGTGTATAATTTGGGCCATACCGTGTCTGAGTAACTGTCCTTCTTTCTCTTATTTTCTACACAGTTATCTTTACATGCCGCAATGAACTGCAATGCATGTTGCAACATTGTAACATTGTTTCCACTACAGTCTTTAAAGGTGTTGTTAAGCTGTTAGCTGTAATAGTGGAAATAGATGCTTCAGAATGACTTCTCTTTTTGAAGGAACACTGTAATGCCACGACACCTAATGGTGACTCCGGTCTAAACCACCTGCCCTAAACCGCCTGCTGGGTCTGCCATCTTGGCATCCATTCTGCTTGGTCAGAATAGTGGCTATGTCATTTTTGTCCTTATGGAAGTTCATCAGTTTTAGTGACAATGGCCCTGCCTTCTGTTTACAAATCATATTGTCCCAGCCAGCTCCATACTGCCCTCAGTGTCTCTATATCTTTATGCAGAGGATGATGCCAGCCCTGCTGTTAATCTACCATTGAAACAGGGGACCTTTAGCTGGCGATAAACCATTATGCTGAACATGTGCGCTTGCAGGAATGCAGAATAATTGTTGTTTGCTCATTTGAAACATAAGAAGACAAAAAGTATTGTTACTGGATTCCAAATAGGGGCTGCATTTCACATTGTGTAAGGTAGGTTATGTGGATATGTGGTGTGTGTCAATAACTTTTTGCCAGAATCGAGAATATTTTATTTATTGCATTTCACCAGACCCTGTGAGGAACTGTCAGAAATGCAGGTGAGCACAGTCAGTCTGTCCCCAGCATGATTTCATGGCTTTTTTCTCACTTAATCCCACAGGCAGGGTCACGTAGTTACTGTGGGAGATGCCATATGTTTGGGATGTTTATGTGATCGCGTTTATCCAGTTTACCACAGAACCTCGAGACACAGCCTGTGTGTGATGATCACTTTGCTGCAATCATTGCCACAACGCTCTCCTTCCATAAAACCCCAAGGGAGAAATATGAATGTCTCCACAGAAGAAGAACAGACTGCTAAATCTACTGGTGCATATTTGGTTTATAGGACTGTTTCCCATTCCTGAAGACAGATGCTTAAATACCAATTATTTCCTCAGTTGATTCTGTGGTAAAAACATTGAAAAGTTCACTGTATTTAAGGGTTTACTACTTTAGTTGCTAGAAAATATTATGTGACATATTTATGAGGACCTTTTGAGAGAGAAAATAGGCTGAAGGGTTTTTCAACTGGTGAAATGTTTGTTCCATTTTTATGCGGTTCACAGAGGTCGTGCATTTTTTGGTCCAGTGCAATGATTACATTTTTTAACCTTGCAATATGCTGGGCAGACCGCACAGACTCAACCCCACCAACATAAATTACAATGCTTAATAGGTGTTTACAGAAATCCTGTCAGCTTGTTTGCACACCAGAATGAGACTATGAAATCGAACTCATCAAGGTTAAATTTGCTCCTACTTTGTAATAAACTATGTCTCTCCACCTATGGTACCAACAGCAAGCACTCGGGAGGTGTTAGGAAAACTTGCTGGAAACTGTGCAATGTTCAGATATAAATATCTTAAAGTTATATTTAAACTGTATTACCATGTTTTACACCAAACAGTGAAATCATATGAATGTTTCAGGCTTCCTGTAATAAAAAATAAGTGTCTCACTCTGATTAAAACTGTGAGAAAAAAAAATGTCTCTGCCCTGCTTGAGCATTATAAGATGTTAATTCCAAAGTGTTGCTTCCCTGATGTGCACAAACTGGCATCTTAGTCTTTACAAAGCTCAGTTCATGTCTAAATCATCAGGGCTTATTTAACAGTCCATGGGATCTGTGTCAACTGAATAAGCTGACATCGATGGAACAGCGCACATTTTTAGCATAAATGATACAGATACACACCTCTCCCTTATCATTCAATGCCAAACCAGTCTTCTTTAGCCAAGGCCACAGAGGAAGTCCGTATGAAAACAAACATATCAAAGCCAACCAGCCCCACTACTGGTCTATCCAATCTCTTCAGAGCTACCTACTCTGGAAAAACAGGCAGGCGATTCCTGTCTTTGTCAGAGCCTTCCAGTCAGTCCCTTGCTATCAGATTTATTGCAATTGCAGAGGTTCAGGGGAACCTTTTAAATAAAAGGTTCCTGTATTGAATGACATTCGATATTAAAATTAGAATTTTTCATGATACCAGTCTGACTGAAATTGCTTTTGTGAAGCATGGGCAGGAAAAAAAATCAGACATACGTGTGACTGAAAAGCCATGATCCTACGTGATCCTGCTCCTTAGGTATATTATGCAGTGGCATCTATACCATCAGAGCAGGCTTACAGTGCAGTGCCCTGACACGTTATGAACGGCTTTTGAGGAAGGTGGCAATGCAATATTGATGGCAGTTTTGTCTGTCTGAATTGATGATCTGTTGCAGTGCAAAATGCTATTTCAGTGCCTGTGTGCCTGGTGTTCTACTTAGATGTTTTGGCAGATTGGTTTTCTCTTCGAATAGATTTCAATCCCCACCCCTCCCCCTCCCCCTCCACCCCCATTTGATGGGTGTGTGTTGAAAGCTGCTTGTCAATGTGTGACACAACTTTGAAGATTTTTTGAGAAATATTACAGGAACACAGTGGAAAGACCTCTTTTATTTTTAGTTCACCACACAAAGCAGATTTTTTACTTTTTCTCCTATTTTTATTTCACTTTACCTAAAAAAAAAAAAAAAAAAACCCGACTGAGATAAAAAGATGTCTTGACAATTTTTCCAGTAATGTCATGACAGACAGAAGGCCACATTGACTATCGATATACTGAGGTCTTCAGATTGGAGTGATCCATAAAGGAAGGGCTGCATAGTGATGGCCTTCATAGATAATAGTTGTGTCTATATTTAAAAGTTCTGGTCAGCCAAACCAGTCAATATTTATGTAATCAAGCAGTCAGTATTTATGTAACCACGTAGTCAGTATTTATGTAAAAAGGATGACTACAATTTTGCACATAGCATGAACATTTACATTCACAATTTCTGCATTTACCACATTAACATTTGTATGCATGTCAGAAAGGATATCCACAACATCCAAATTCTACAGTCATGTTTTTAGGTTTTACTCAGTGCTAGAATGTAACACGGTTGCCTCGACTCCACATACATACGGCAGGGCCAGAGGCGCACTTGTAGAATCGAGCTGTCAGTGCCGGAGACGTATGGTAATATATGCTGCCCTTTATCACTCCACATTCAGTGATAAGAGAGAAAATCTCATTACGGAGCCTGGCTGCCCCATCTCTCTTCTTTAGACTTTTGTCACATTGTAATGAAGCAATCAACTGGTGCGTGAGCTTTGCCAACATCCCCGCGCAACCCTGCCCGTGTCTTTTTGCCCCTCTATATTTTCTCCCCAGTCAGTCAACAGGCATGATGGACTGACATTTGAATCGAAGGCTCTTTAATGGAGGAAATGTTCTTCAGGAAGGCTAAATGCAATGTATCTGTTAGTTTTGGCAGAGGAGTCGTTAAAGTCATGCTACCTGTATGTAAATATTAGTGCTGATGACTGTGTGATGCTTATGTTGTGCTAAATGATTTTAAAGAGTATGAAGGGCATGAAACAAAAGATTAAAAAAATAAACGACAGTCACGGCAACAGTCATGGCAACAATCAGCTCCACCTGCTGCTTTCACAGGAGCTCTGAAATTTAAGCCTTCTCTCAGTGACACTTAAGACTGTTAAGCTTTTCAGAGACGCCCACCCCACCCCACACAGAACACTTCCCCCCCATCCAGAGCAGATAAGTGGTGGCTACACACAACCACATTAGCATGTTTATTGCTTACTGATGCCTCTGCCACAGTCATTTTCATATCAAGCTCCACGTCCACACGCCCTCAAGCCTCTTTTCCTTATGTTTGGGGGAAGGTGGTGTTTAATTATAAAAGCCACCTCCCTTTCTCCCTCCTCTCTGTCTGTCTCTCTCTCTCTGTAAGGATGCTCTCATAGTGAGCCTTGATCCTGGTATCATGCCTCAGCAACTCCTTCTCACATTCAGCACCACTTGTCTAATTATGGCTCTTGGTATCATCCACATCCTTGTATCAGTGCTGACTGCACCCATCTTTCAGCAAAGCTGTCTGTCAACTTCAAAATGGACTTTTTTTTAAATACAGTACAATGGAAACTTGAGCTATTATTTTAATGTTGGGGTCTATGAAAACAGTTATATAGATTCAGTAAGACTAGCAGTGGCGGCTCCTGAAAAACTTCTCAGGGGGGGCAATTTTTTTGATAATGATTAAGGCGACCCATTCAGTAGGTACATTAAGTTAGCTGATTAACTCATACAGCAATACCTTTTTGTCCACTATTGGCAGCACACAACAGTAATATGTCCCCTCTTGCTACATAGCTAGAGTAGCAAATTACAGGTGGAAAGCTATGGAAGAAAGTTGCATCCAGGAGCCTTCATAAGAAAACATGATATGTCCAGTAACATCATAAAGAAGGGGTAACATAAGTCAAAACCAACAATATTTATTGACTGATCTTGAAAGTATTGGCTTACAAAAGCAAAATAAGTCATCACATAAAAAATTATTCAGTGTTAGTGCAAGGAGCGAACTGTGAAACACACTGTGAAACCTATGAAAAGTGACAGTGGTATATGAAATACAGACCGCGTTAGCCACTTCACGACCGCGATTTTCTTTCGTTCCAATTCTTGGATGTAGAATTTCCCTCCCTTTGTAGAAACCTGTTGAATGGATACATTTGGTCTAGGAAGTCCTAATTGTTTTGTTGTCAATTTATCTTCATTAGTACGCCGACTAAAAAGGAGTTTCTGTCAAAGAGCGAATCGAGTTATTGCACTGAACAGGGCAGCCATCTTGACAGAATATGCCTCCGTCGAAGCTGTATGACGTTCGTATAGGCTTTTACGTCCACTATTTATGACACGACATGGAGGGGCGAGCCCTCCCGGAAGCCATAGAGAATGCATTGAGAGCTCTGTTTTGTGAAAAAAATGGATTTAACATGGGAGTCAATGGGAGAGGTCTGGGGCGATTTTCATTTCGCCCCAAATCGCCCCAGAAGGGGCGGGGCCATTTGAAGCACGACTTTAGGCTGACTGAACGACTGTTACCTGATTCGACAATGACATACAGAGGCAGATCAGACGGTCTAGTGGTAGAATCCGACAGAAAAAAAAATGATTACATTTAAATTTACATGTCATTTACGCGACTTACAAGGATATTGCGTTTATACATCAGGGTTTTTTTTTCCCCTTTTCCCCTAGGCAGTGCATCGCCCCAATCGCCCTTATGGACAAGCCGCTCCTGAAGACTAGTCATGTTAAAACCAAAGGAGAGAGACTGGAAATCATATCGTGTGTTATGGTCATAAGTATGCATGAACTGACTTCAAAATGTTGCTGTCTTAATGGTGAGAGTACATGTAAGATGACTTTACAGGAATGGTTCTTTGCTTCCTTTTATCACATTAAAGCAATTTTACTAGTGTAAGCCCAAATGAAATTTTCTGTATATTTTTCTTCCAGTCCTTCTGAAAACAAATGTACATGTCCGTTAGGGTGCCAGTCCTTCTGAAAACCTAGAAACATGAAGGTTAAGGTGCTGTCATGGCAAAAAGTGACCGGGTGCAAAAAAGAGCCTGGGTGATGTAATATTGGCTTTCGAACGACTCTTGAGTGACAGTTTCTATACCAACAGTTGCATTACGTCACCCGGGCTCTTTTTGGATTTACCCCAGAGCATCTTGCACTATACTTCACTACCTGAGACCAGCTTGCCTGTATTTTACCTGCAATAAACCAAGCAAACAACCATGTACTTGATGTTTGACTGTGTTAGGAAAGTTGTTGACTCACTAGTTTGTTATAGTGTCAAAGTAAGCACATTTCAACAGGTTTCGCCGCTAGCATCTAGTTAGCGATTAGTAATTCCTCCGTTGGCTGCTTTAAGAAGGTCCTTAATGTGTTGTGATTAATAGACATATCAATTACATTTTCACAAAACAGGGAATTGTTTGCACCACCTTTAACTATAGAGCACAACGGAAAGAATTGCTAATCGCTAACGAGATGCTAGCGGCTAAACCTGTTGAAATTTGCTGGTGTAGCTAAAACGGAATACTATATAGTTTAGGCACAATATTAAGTGACTAAAAAGTAGCTGATGGCTTTCGAACGACTCTTGAGACTGAGGCTGACTGATAGCCAAAAAGTGCCAGGGCTCGGTAGTGTCCGGGTTACGTAATGCTAGCGTTGGTATAGCAACTGTCACTCACAAGAGTCGTTCGAAAGCCAATATTACGTCACCCGGGCTCTTTTGGGCGCCCGGTCACTTTTTGCCATGACAGTGCCACACCTTCTGTTCTCCTGAAGATTAGCATGTTCATGAGGGTTAGCATGTTGATGAAGGTTAGCATGTTCATGAGTGTTAGCATGTTCATGAGAGTTAGCATGTTCATGAGATGTTACTATATTGTAATATTGTAATATTGTGTGGCTGCACACTTCTGCTTTTTCACTGAATTCAATATCTTAATTATGGCATAATTTACTCTTGTCACTACACAATGAGTTTAACTATCATAAGGGAAACTCAATATTAATCCAAATCAATAGGATCTTAATGAAAGTCTAGAGGGCACTATTGAATATTGCCTGAAACATTGTTTTGTGATGGCCAATTCTCATCACTTCAGCTTTGAATCTTATACGTCAAAAATCCAGACCCAAAAAACGAAACATACTTGAAGAAGTACAGATCTTTTGAAGACACCACAGTTAGCATGCCATGAAATATGTATGCCTCTGTCTGAAGACTCCTTGACACCAACGTCTGCCTCCTCAGTTACTTGTGTTTCCTCTTTTCCGCCTCCTCATGTCAGGAGAACCATGAGGTGACAGACTGTATACCAGTTATCTTCTTAGAAGCCATGCGTTTGTCCCACTCTAAGTACTACAGCACTGGGCTGCACGAGTTTCATGGAAGTTCCATCTTTGCCTAGTTTGAGCAGAACTAGTTGGAGTTAACAAACTACTCAAATGTAATGGGTTTCACCACGCAAATAGTTTCAGTGTTTCAGAAGTTGTTAAGATGGCTATCTGACATTACATGTTACATTCATTATCCAAATTATCCAACATTTTAAATGAGAGTTAATACATAAACTTTCATGTTGCACCTTTCTAGCATTTCAGAGTAAGTAATATTAATTTTATCAGAGAACTCAATCAGAGAAAAGAAAAGAAAGTGAATGGAGAGTGCATTTCCCTTTTCATTTCAGTAAGAGTCATTTTAAAGGCAGTTACCACCAGCTTTCTGCTCTCACAGCTGAATGTGAGTCCAAATGGGAATTAAAATGTGTTCCCTTTGGTAGAAAGAAATGGGTCATGTTTTAAAGGAAGAAAAAGCTCAAGTAATAAATTAAGATTATCTGGCTGCGTGGACATATGTCGTGGTGATTTGATTATTTTTTGTTTTGTTTATTTCTTATTTTCTCATCTCTGCACCTTACTAAATTTGTCATTTAATCAGGCAGGCTGTTGTCTCGTGAATGTTCTAATGGATATGCTTTCCTTGACCAATATCTTTGCAATTTTCCAAAGGGCTGTTTTTGTTTTCACTTTTACCATTTTGTCATCTTTAGAAATGTATACATCTGACAGTTTAAGATACCATAAGGTTAATATGTACTGCATAATCCAGAAATTATCCATAAACACGCTCAGTAAACAGAAGCAGCCTAAATTAAGGCATCCTCCTCGTTATGATGTGAGGGATCAGATTGAAGGAGCATTCTATATGCTATACTCCTCACTGCTTGACAAGAATACAAAGTAACCACCCCTAGCTGTGATCAGTTTTAATCCCAAACTGAGATAAGTAGGGGCTGTCAAAAATATCAAAAAGTACCTCATTGGTACAATTACATTCAAAAGACTTCAGGGTCCCGTACTTCAAAATCAATACAGTCATTTTAAAAATCCATTCTCTGAATACAATCACTTGCCAAATAGACAAATAGCTGTATGTTTTTCCTATTTTTTTTGTAGCTTGTAAATATATGCTTTGTAAACTCAATGACAGCATCGGTGGTGTGGAAAGGCAAAATAATGATAGATAGATTTGCTGTAGCAAATACACTCATCAGACTATGGAAATGTGAAAAGCCTGGCCTTCTGGTTCTGGTGTTTGATTGTGATTAGAGCAGGCACTGCTCGTGAGATCAACGGAAGCAGAAATGGTTGTATCAGAATCAGAAGCACATTTATTGGCCAAGTAAGTTTGCACAAACAAGGAATTTGACTCCGGGTTAAGTGGCTCTCATTGTACTTACACAAAATATACAACACAACACAGCACAAAACAATACAACACAACAGCACAACGGTCTGAGAAATATAAGAAATATATACAGGGAGGAATGGCTATATACAGGAGCTGTGAACTGTTAACACAACAAGTAGTGCAAAGAGTGGAAAGTGCAAGAAGTGCAGAGATAAATATGAAATGGTAAGAGAATGACGTAAGAAATTTCTGAAATGGTTGGATGTGAAATCTATTCCTGTATCCTTACACATTAAAAAAAGGTGGAGTTATCAATTGTCCTTAATAAGATGTAATAGTAGTCCTACACCTGTGTTACTGCGTTTTTCAAGAATGCTCCAAGTACATTTAATTATCCGATAGTGTTACCCGACTCCCATTTTATGAAAGATTGTGAATGCTCAAAACAAACAATCACAATTATGTAATCAATGCCACATGGACAAACAATGTGCATAGTACCAGATCAATCACCTTTCAGTCGGTCTGAAATGTCATTGTGCATGGGTCAGGAAACCAACATCTCAACCTTTGTCAATGTGCGTTTGGTTAATTAGGCTTAGGGCCTCCATTTCCATAAACAGGCTTGACCGCAAACATGGTGGAAAAGTGCCTGCAAAGATGGATCAGAAACCCCTGCGTCGCTCAAGCCAAGCGTGTTGCGAGGGTGCCAGTCCTAGCGTGCAGAGGCCTGAGCGTGTCCAACCTGGATAAGAGGCTGTGTGCTCTGGCCCCACTGACGGTGTTGAACCAAAGCTGCGGGAAGCAAGGTTTATGCAGACGGCATGCCCACTCTCTCTGTCCTCACAATGTCTGCATACACGCCACCGACACCAGAGCTGAAGATCAAGGCACCACGTGAGCTCAGAGGCTCACTGAAAAGAACATTTTGTTTCTGTCTAACTTTTTTCTGTTTGGACTTTTATTCTTTCTTTTCTGTCTTTTTAGGACCGAGGAGGAGGACTACAACAAGGATTTTAGTGATATATGGTGACTCAATCTCCTGCTTCAAATTCCTGATGTGTTTTAGTCATGATCTTATCCACCTAATGGGCCATGAAATTGACTTCCATGGATGGAAGTCCAGTGATGCACATGCTGTACAGGGTGTACAGAATATATACACTGAAATTGACATGACCCAGAGGTCATAGGTTAAGCTATGGGTTACAATGTAGACGTCCGGCTTACATATAGAGCTGACCAGACACCAGATATGAGTGGATGTGAAGATAAAACGGAGCTCATGTCCATTTCAAGGACGATTTACTTTAGATGTGGGAAGCACACACACACACACAAATACACAGTTGCAACACCTGGAGAAGGCGTAAGCTGAAAGGTTGGTGTTTTTAAAAGAGTGCTTCGCCCAGTAAATAAAGGCTTTCTAAATCAGAAGACCACTTTGATAGCCTAGACTTGGCCTTTTCTTCTCTCCTTTTGATTGTTCCCATTGTTCAGTGATACCAGCTGCACTCTCTTCCCTTCTTCTCTTGTATGACACATTTTTCTACAGCTGGGACATTCTTATAACATGGCATTTGAATTGGTCTTATTTCAAGTAGGAGTCTTACTTAAGTTTGCCATGCCACCAGTCAAAGGACCTGATGTCTGGGAACAGATGGGACTTAGTGGCTTGAACCAGGATGTTGGGAGGTAAAACTGCTGTTGTTACAGTGGGGGAGTTTTGTAGGATGTATTTTGTAATATGTTTTTCAAAATATGTATTTGAATGACCACTTTGTAATGGAGTCAATGGATACCATGTTGATATGAATTGTGGTATCTTACCAAGGTGTAGTTGATTCTTTCTGTAGGCAGTTGGTTAATCCTCATAGGAGCGGACTTCCTGTTTATGGAGCTGTAGTCAGTCAGAAATGGGAAAGCAGGCTGGCTTTTGGCTAATTAAATAGCTGCCTTTTGGAATGTTGGGGTATGCAAGTATGTATGTAAGTATTTTGTGTGTATGTAAGTTTTTCTGCATGTATTGCATTGCTGCATTTACTGAATTTCTGCAACTGGATCTCGGTTGAGAAAAAAGAAAAACCTAACCATCGCCTGTTGGCTACCTTATAACAGATGATAATGAGCACCACAGAGCTCCTGAAAAAAACAAAAACTATGTTAAAGTACACTATAGTGACTTCAAATAGAAAAACTGCGGGTCTGCATTATCCATTAGCTAGGTCACATCACATGCTACTCAGATGTAATAGTATCCCATCATGTCGGACCTCTCTGTGTCTGTAGTGCATCCAAATAGGCTGTGGAATATGCAGTTTTGAGGGCAGGCTGCTAGGACTGCATCAGCATAATGCTGAATGTGCTGAACAGAACACCATCAACTATGGAACTGCCAGGAGTGTGTGCTTGGACCAGCAACACACACACAAACACATATGCACACACACAAATACAAACACACACACACAGAGAGAGAGAGAGAGCGAGAAATGAATAAATACTACATCTAACCCACAAGATTGAGTATAGAAATTGCAGTTATTTCATGTGGTGATTTAAGACCTAATTCATATTAATGTATGTAAACACCTACCTTACATTAGAAGACTAATATTATGTTAAGCCACGAAATGACTCAAATGAGTGTAAATGAGTGCCAGCTCTAGCGCACACACTCACTGAATACAATCTTTCCCTCAAACTGTTTGAGATGCTGTCTACAGAGTCTCATGTCACTTCAAGTAGCATGACTTTATTGCACATTCACAACCTTAGCGTCAAACCTGTTAATCCATCCTTTTTAAATTCAATCATATTTTGAAGAATTAAATCATGTAGGGGAGAACTGTCAAAGCCTGAATAACAGTAGCATGTATTCCTGTGTGTGAGCATTGTGTTAACCTAACATCTCTCTCCTTCTCTCTCTAGTAAAGTACAGATGCTAAGACGGCACCTGTGATAGCACGCCATAAGAGTCTGACACCTTCTACTGCACCATTATAAGGTCCTAGTGACTGTATCTGCACCAGGGCATCCTGACATGTTGCAGCTGCACTCTACGCCCCCGTCTCTAGCCTCTGACTAACAAGCCCTCTCCCTCCTCATTCAAGAGTTCCGAATAGTACAAACCTTTTTCCTCCCCTACTATGTAGCACACCTGCATTGTGCTGGTGAGAGGAGTCCCCAGCGAACGTCGCAAATCATGAAAGAGATGCTACTAAAGCAGTGAGGATGAAACCATTTTAAGGGATGGGCCTTTGACCTTTGGAACCCTTGCATCCCTTCCACATGTTTCAGCGGGGCAGGACTTAAAACCAAAGTCACCGATCCTAATTCTAGTGAAAAGGAAGAAGACCCCATGTGGTTAGAGCAAAGCAGCCAGAAAATGTAGAACACCTGAGTGAATAATAAAATAAATAAAAATAAAAACGAGAGGGAGAGAGTGAGGGGGAAAAAAAACCAGGAGGAAACAAATCCTATCCTCCAGCGAGCTGTAGACGCCCACTAAATCATCATTGCTGGCATGAGATAGATTGCCGATGAGCCCCCTTCCCGCCGTTAAGTGACACCACTGGGGGACCCACAGAGTCCCAGAAAGCAGGATTTTATCTAGAGAGCATGAATAATGAAAAATAGTTTATAGTGCCCTGGCTCTCCCGGGAGTGTGTGCGAGATTGCACTTTCCCCGCCTACCGCTCATGCAAATGCAGGGTTAGAGGTGTTTTTTCACACTTAAGTGAATGTGCTGTTTTAAAGTACATACTTTATGTGATATATGTATAAGTATGCTATACTTAACATTATATGAATATATGTGGGCCTAGAAAGGTTTGATTTATGACTCAATAAATAAATCTTTATATCATTTGAAGAAGCTCAGCTCATGCACTATAATATTTGGTCATGTTTTTGAAGAATTATTGAGAGGTATTTGTTTTTATATGTCATGTAGGTAAGTGTAAGGATTCAATTGAGGATTTAAGTAGAATGTACTACAAGTGCACAATGTTACAAATTACTGGCACAAACCCTAAACCGAACCCTAACTGTAGGTCATCTTGACATCCTGTAGGACACTTAATATAGGGTGGGTTACTATTTTCCAACAAAATAACCAGGTGATACCATTTAAAGGAAAAGATCAATGGGAAAATGTTATCATTTTTGGAAATTGCTTCATCACTCACAAGCTTTAAATAGGATTTAAGATTGCTCAAGATGTGAGGAGAAATACAGCATAAGGTGAAACGTTTCAATCTGAAGATGTCAGACTAACACTGATGTCACAGCACATGTTCTCTCAGAGACCCGTCCCTTACTGGAATGACAATCATCGTCACATTTTCTTTTCAGATCACGGCAGATGGTTACCCCCCCCCCCCCCCCCCCCCCCCCCCCCAACACATACAAAATGTCCTCCACGATCACATTTACAGAAAATTGTGTGGACGTTGTGGCATAAATTATCCTGGAAAGGATGGGAGAGAGAGAGAGAGACAAAGACGGGGAAAGAAAGAGAAAACTGCAACCTAAGCACCACTGGTATTTCTCTCCAACCTCTGACTCCTCATAATGCCATATAAATTGATTTCATCCTGTTTTTGAGTGGATGCTCTGATTTTAGTTCAACTCAGCTTTACACCTCAAGAAACACAGACCAGCAGAGGATGAAAATGCTTTCATGAGAGTGTTTTTGCCCAAAGCCAGTAAAGCACTGAATGCATCCTGACACCACCGAACTACAAAAATAAATGAATTTAATAGCACCAATATATTCATTGATATCAGCCATGAAATTATTCAATTTAATGCACATGTGGCAAACACATTATGCAATGTGTTAATTATGCAAATTCCAGATGCATGCAGATCACCACTGAGTGTTAAATGTGGTTACATCTGAGAGGGAAGAGGCAGTGCATGTTGTCAGGAGTTATCTCTGAAGTTTTCAACCCCTCAAAAAGTTTGGAAATACTTGGCCTTTATGTCAAAGTTACAAACTTGAGATGACACTGCAAGAAAAACTCAAAAAGCACTGCAGAAACAGATGTGCAGACTACAAAGCACAAATGACACGGATGTGTATCTCTCTCACACATCTATACACAAACTTGTAAATTTACTCTGACAGTTATGTCTGAAATCAGAGTGGGGTTGATCAAAAAGTCACACTCTGAGGATTTCTATTTTCTGGATTAGCATTAACTGCTGAGTTGGCAAACAGTGTGCCGAAAAACTATTTTGACACCAGATAAATAAGTTTGTAGACCTACAACAAATGGAATGTTGCTGGATACAGTAACAGCTGTTTCTGGCATTGGTAGTATAACGTATATTGTACTGTAACGTCAAAACAACGAGCTAATTCACATCAGATACAAAATTGAATGTATTGTAAGTGGCCATGCATTTGCATAGCTGTTTAATTTTTTTATCTACCTTTTAATATGACTCATGATGAAAGAATTAGCATATTAATTCTTTCATCATGAGTCATATTAAAAGGTAGATAAAAAAAATTATTGGAACAGAACATCGGTGGGGATATTGGTCACAAAATAGGAACACTAAGGCAAAAGGGCTCAATGCCCTGGGATATTTGAATACCTGTATACTTGTATTTGTGGGTTTATTTAAAAGTGTGAAAACATAATGATTTTTTTTTACATCATTCACTATTACAGAACATGTTGTGCTGTATCTGCTTATGTGATTATACCGCTACAAGATTACTGTAATATAATGGACTGAAACAATACATTACACCCATATATGGGTAGTTGACATGAACTCAAATCCAAAGTTGAAAAAAATAAATTCTAAAATGTATGTCAAATTACGTAGAGTATTACTTAATATGTGAATAACTCAAAACCGAGTGAGACCTCATCCATTTCCTTAATTTCACATTATATAAACTTTTTTCGTGTGGTAGTCCTAATAATTGTCCTCTGGTGTGACATAATTTGTAATGATAATATTTAATTCAGAGATTGTCAGACCAAGAAGAAAAATATGCTTAACCATTATCAATTTGTCCTGATTATATTTCCACAACAATAGTAATCAATTTAAATTCACAATCATGTCATTCTCCTACTAAATGATACACACGTAGGGACTTTTCATAAAAGTTTGGGTTATATTCATTATAATTAGTATCAAACCTGATGGAACTAAAACTATCTATGTGCATAGTGATGATATTACTCTTCTTCTATTAAACACTTTTCTCAGGACTTTGTGCATCAAAAGGCATTTTATCCTTACTTTTCTGTTTGTCACGCCACAGGACATTCTGTCACACCAATGGACAACATCAAAATAAATACGCCAAGTTTTGTAGAAAATCTCCTTTATTATTTCCTCTGTATTCTCTGAGGTCACAGTTAGCACATTCTGAACATCAGAACCAACACAAATGATTTGGCTAATGGCCATCATAACATGAACATATAAACGGAATTGTATTGTGAAGAACAATGTATAGATTGAAACTCTGAACAATTCCTTTTTTGGTAAAATTCATTAAACAATTAATTGATAAAATTAATTGATAAAATTCAATGATAAAACATAAACGAATAAAATACATTCAGTAGAGATAAGAACACAAACAATTTAATTTGTCAGTAAAATTCAATCACATCTGTAGTACAACTCGAGTAGTACAAAAATGTGCACATCCAGCTTACTTATTGTGGTGCTTGGGACTCGCATCATGTTTCTACATCCTTTCAGACCTCATTGAATAGCAGCCAGTCATATTTAGTGAGCTGTGCAGCACGCTGGTGGGGCTCTGGCTCGGCGATGACACTGACGATTTGGTCTCTGCGGTAAAAAAAGCAGTTTGGCTTTTCAGGCCACTTGAATACATTTCTCTTTCCATGTTGAACCATGCAGTTGACTTCAATGTTATCAGCATGTAGTTTGGTGATCTGACCAATAAATGGCTTGTTGTCATAGTTCACTATGACAAATTTTCCCACAATGTACTCTTCACTGTCTTCATCAGTATTGGGACTATCAGGATAGGTCTCCTGGATTCTGTTGGGATGCAGTTGATCAGAATTTGCATTGGAAGAATTGTCGAGCCTCATCTTAGTTGGTGTGAAGCACTCACACATCTCTGGGTAGCGGCAGAAGCAGATGAGATCCCTGTAGTAAATATCTGCTGAAGAGAAAGAAAGTATCTGGTGAGTATGAAGAATCCCCAGGACTTTTGGAACTGACGGTGACATCATTTAATTGAAGACATTAATGTCACTTTCGTTTATCCATTTGAATCGGATGTTCTCAACTTCTCTATTGATCAAATTACGTAGAGTATTACTTAATATGTGAATAACTCAAAACCGAGTGAGACCTCATCCATTTCCTTAATTTCACATTATATAAACTTTTTTCGTGTGGTAGTCCTAATAATTGTCCTCTGGTGTGACATAATTTGTAATGATAATATTTAATTCAGAGATTGTCAGACCAAGAAGAAAAATATGCTTAACCATTACCAATTTGTCCTGATTATATTTCCACAACAATAGTAATCAATTTAAATTCACAATCATGTCATTCTCCTACTAAATGATACACACGTAGGGACTTTTCATAAAAGTTTGGGTTATATTCATTATAATTAGTATCAAACCTGATGGAACTAAAACTATCTATGTGCATAGTGATGATATTACTCTTCTTCTATTAAACACTTTTCTCAGGACTTTGTGCATCAAAAGGCATTTTATCCTTACTTTTCTGTTTGTCACGCCACAGGACATTCTGTCACACCAATGGACAACATCAAAATAAATACGCCACGTTTTGTAGAAAATCTCCTTTATTATTTCCTCTGTATTCTCTGAGGTCACAGTTAGCACATTCTGAACATCAGAACCAACACAAATGATTTGGCTAATGGCCATCATAACATGAACATATAAACGGAATTGTATTGTGAAGAACAATGTATAGATTGAAACTCTGAACAATTCCTTTTTTGGTAAAATTCATTAAACAATTAATTCATAAAATTAATTGATAAAATTCAATGATAAAACATAAACGAATAAAATACATTATTTAAACAAGTTTAACAGTATGAATTGCACATTTTAAAATGAAAATAAACAAAAATAAAAATACAATGAGTTCAGGTTACACCGAAAATTCCAATAGTGTTCCCATTTGCATGGTGTTAATTGTGTTTGCATGGTCATGTGAGATCAGAAAAAAAGGCTAAATGATATCCCTATGCTGTAATGCTCCTTATGCATCTCGTGGATTCCACTTCCTCCCTATTTTTTCTGTTGGAGCAGTATTCTTGACTACGATATCCTTAGACTGTGAAAAAATCATCTCCAGGCTGTTCTTTTTAACATTTTAACTCCTCTACCAAGATGGTCATTGGTAACTCGAAAATTCCTTTTCCATACAAAGCTACAGTGCTTAGACAATGTGGCACCTTAAGCCATTTCCTAACTGCCTCATTCATGACTCAAATTTCTCCACCTCTGAAATAGCAACTTCATACACAGTCAAAGGCCGTAGCAAAAAGCCCAAACTGCAAGCACCACAACTTCAGTTTACCCGACAAGAAGGTCTTATCAATTGTACTGATAGCCTGAACAATTAATTCTCTAAGCTCCGAAACCTGTCACTCAATGTGGAATTGGACCACCTGCCGAAAATCGGATGCCGGGTGCCAAAATATGCCCCGACAAACGCTGAAATCTTCTCAGGGACCTGAAAGTAGCTGAATGCCTTCTACGACAGACTATGTGGCACTGGCACCAATCCAAAGGCATTTGCGAGATTTAATGCCAAATCATGCTACTATATTCCAAGCCTGGCATTCCTGCTTTCTACACAGCAGTATCTATCAAACTATTTGCCTTCAGATAGTAGACCCTTGCTTCCACACTAAAGAAGGTATTTCCTTCTACATTAAGAAGACTGAGAGGTCGGAATTGTTCTATGGTCACAATGTTCTTCTCCTGGAATGGAATGGAATGGAAATCCCACCATTACAATGCCACATCCTCAGAGTGGTTCCTTTATTCCATACAATCACCATAAGCTTTCATAGATATTTCGCATTCCTTGTAGACATGATAAGGTACCCCGTTAGGTCCAGGAGACAATGCAACCCTTGCACAATGCACAACCTTTTGCACCTCTCTCATCCTGGGCGGTCGTTGTCCATTAGTGAACTCGTATTGGAGGAGTGTCTGCTGGTAACATAAGATCCACATGCCTCACAAGCAGGGGAACTGATATCCTGGGATCTTTGGTGCTCAACCCACCGATGGATTTCAACTGACTGACTTGTGCTATTTCTTAACAATTACGCCTTCATCCAGACGTTTTTTCTTTCCATGGTAGATCCTCAATACTTTTAGTGAAGTTTCCTTCCTCCATCCACATATACAAACCTCAAGAGCTTTCCCCTTATTCTCCGAACTGGACATATCCATGTTCTTCCCTTTTCTTGTTGTCGAAGCCATGCAAAAGTCCGAAGCTCTGGTTTGCCTGTGAGTCATCTTCCACCCCTTCTCTTGCTGACTCTAGGGGTACTCTTTTGGTTTGTTCTTCTGTAGCTTAGTTGGGTGCATTTTCCTGGCTGTATCTGCTGCCACAGATGCTGCTGCTACGGGTTGCTAGCCCAAAACAGCCCCAGTGGGGTCTATTCCCACCTGACAGTTGTCTTTTCAAGCCATACCATTGTCTCTCCCTAGTTGTCAGCTGCATATACATCAAGGTGTGGTCTTCACCACCATCACTTTTAACATGAATCCTTAACCTTGAAGTACACTGTTGGATAGTAAAAAATAAAAATTAAAACATTTAAAAAAACAAAAGCTGTGAGATGTATCAGCGTTTGATTAGGCACCACTCAATAATTGAATAAACCATCAAAAGTTTAACTACTTTTTGATGGATGAATGTCATCAATGGAACAGTCTTTTATCAATAGAACATTGACTGTAATTATGTGCACAGAGTCATATATATATATATATATATATATATATATATATATATATATATATTGATATGAGTAATGAGTAATTCTCCACAAAGGCGTCTGTGACATAAAAAAAAACACAGCTGAGGATGTGGAGGCAGGGAACTCTACATCATAAAATCATGTATTTAAAGTTACATGTCCTTAGAGGGCATAACTCATTTTCAATCATGATTGCAGCAGATAGACAGAGATCTCTAAAGACACCATTCACGTGTCATTGCAGATACTGTACACATGTATCTCCAAAGATATCTTACATTTTCCACTGCTGTACGTTAGCATGATATCGTTCAGCTGTTGCCTCTGTTGAATATTACTGTTGTGGTTATCATCACTAAAGTTCCAGAGAAGTTAACCAGATCTACTGCAATGGTGTCCTAATAACTCTCAAGAAAAGACATGTACAAACCTATCACAAATGCTCAGATCATCTGAGCATTATTCAGTATGCATTCATACTTTTGTAGTTTCTGTAATTTTTCAATTTAGGCATATCATAATCACAATATTTAAAAAAAAATGATTTGATACACTGCCAGAAAAGCAATGAATAGCATCCATGAGTTGCACAACAGCTGTGTATGGTAATTCATCATTCAATGTCATTTTTGCAGATAATGTATTGAATGGCAGCCATTTCAAATCTGACATCAATGCATCAACGCCTGGTGACTGTGATTGTTCTCTCAGTCACCATGTAAGAGAGGGGGTGGGGGTGGGGGGGCAGAGGGAGGCAGAGAGAGAGATCCAGGTGCATCACATTTACTTTATTTTCCATTTAAGTATAAATAGCTCATGTAAATCCACAGCTGAAAGCCCTGCTAAGTTGATTTTTCACAATCTCTTTTAATGGACAGGGCATGAGTCATTTAGAAAGTGTCTGTAGGATTCTGTGAGTTGAGATCACAGATTAAAGATAGGACTGCGTTCAAACATAGCCTCATACAGTGTGTATGTGTGTGTGTGCGTGCACGTGCACGTGTGTGTGTGTGTGCGTGTGTGTGTGTGTGTGTGTATGTGTGGTGTATTTGTAAGAGATAGAAAAGGGTGAATAGGGTGGAAAATAGGAACATTCATTGAAATCATCACATACAATGAGTTTGAGTTTGATGAGCTCACACAAGCAGAAGCAGAATGTATCAGGCCACAGAACAGTATTCCCCCTGATCAACAGAGAACAGCAACCAAATGCCCTCTCACAGCGATGCCCTCATAGCAACTCCCGATCAATGGGACCTTTTTATTTATTTATTTTAGAGATTTGGCATATTATTCAGCCACCATTTTATCATAAGAAATGGTTTTGGTGACAAAGCCTACCACACAGAGAATGAGAGTGAAAATTAGTACTCACAGACTGAGGAAAGAATTTTCAGGCAGAAAGTATGTATATGTTTAGCATAAAATGGATACAATTGGAGTAAAGTATAAAATCCAGAAAAAGAGTCTATCTATCAATATATCTATCTATCAATCTATCTATCAATCTATCAATCACAACTCAACTAGCAGAACATAAAGACTTTCACCCTATCGGCTACTTCTTTTATGTAAACCAAAAATGGCATAATTCATTATTTCATCATCATTTACATAATAATGTTGATGTATGTGTTTTTAATCATTGAAACAGTTGCACAGAACACATACATTTCAATTAGTAATTTATTAATAGAAAATTAAAAAGACAAACGTTGGGATTAGTTTGTCAGTTGTGATTACAGTAACACTAATGGTTTAGATGTAAATGGTCAAGACTTATAGCCTGAATTCAGACTGGTTAAAAGCTTTCAACAAGTGAGCAAGTTGATTTAAACTCTACCTCGAATCAGCCATGCAAGCATATTTGTTTTGGCCAAGATCAATACTTAATTAATAGTCCCCTGACAGCACAGACAAATGATTTATTTGACCAAGAAACTCTAATTTTCCATCTACATTATACATTCATATTTAAACTCACTGAAACAACTACAATTTATATTTCCAATAACAGGAAACAGAAGAAAGCAATATAGGGAATTCAATTTTTGATTAGAAGTAAGTAATTCATAGTTTTAAGAGCTGAATAAATAAGGGTTTCTGCAACGAAAGCAGAATTTCAGCAAAGTCAAACAAAAGAAGGCTATTTTGATTTGCAAATGTCCTTTCTTATTGGTTCTGTTTCTCTCTTTCAACATGTGTTTTCCTCTTTTCTCTCTCTCTCTCTCTCTCTCTCTCTCTCTCTCTCTCTCTCTCTCTCTGTCATGAGATGGAGCTCTTTGGAGCCACTGAACCTTGACAGTCTCACAAACTGAAGAAAAGGAAGGACCTTTTTAAAAGGTATCAAGTCGTCGGCTACTGGAGACGAGATATCATGCGAAATCACAAGCTGTGGCCTCCTACATGATAACATTGTCATGTTAGATTACCCATCAGCCTGTTGCCCTCGCCATCTCCCCAATCCTTCCCTACTGGGAGCCAGCGGAAAGTTAATGGTATTTTGCCTCAGAGCGCCGCAGTCTCCTCGCACTGTCATCACACTCATTGCAACCTATTAAACATCCCCCCTCTGATATCTGCTTTCCTGCAGAGATGTATGCCCCACCCCAATGTTCTTTTATGTACTTCAGCATTTTAAAGAGCTCTCCGAACTTCCCTCTCGGAATTACGTGTTGCTTTCTCTGATGTAATTTATAGTGAAAGGCAACAACCAAAATGAGTTAAGTAAATACATAAACAGAAAAAAGAAAGTACATAATCATGTAAAAACATCTGCTCTCAAAAAACCTCGCCGAGGCAAAGTCACGGAGTGCCTGAACAGGAGTTTCACAGCAGACAAAACAATGCGTCTCCCCCACAGAACAGGATATGATTTAATTACGATGCATAATTAAAGAGCTCTAATGAAACCCCTCTCCTGGCTAATGGAGGGGGGAGAGAGATAGAGAGAATAGAGGAAAAGACTGAGAGGGGAAGAGGCCTGTAGTTATTATAGCCTTTCAGAGACGAGCCTCTGTGAGACCATAAAGGGATTATTAGACTGATTACATGAGTGCAGTCATTATGAGCTGGGCGCTGATGAGGAAATGGACGCCTACTCATCAACAGGTTGCAAGCCTTGGTTGTACTCAAACTTGGGGATGTTGTAATTCTTCTGTCTCTCCCAGCTGTGTTGTGTTTGGGTCTAGGAGTGGCCCTGCAACATGCAGCACCATTCCTGAATTTCAACAAGTGATAAGGAACATCAGCATGCTTGATGAAATCTGTCCAGAAAACTGTCCAGTATATAATATCTGCAATGACATGACGTGTTACTGATCTAAAACTGCTGTTCAGTTTGATCTCATCTTAGTCAGTCATTTTCCTGATGTTCATGTTAATGGCATGAATATGTCAGTCTTATTACAGAGCATTCAGATAATGTGTTACTCGTGTTCACTAATACCAAACAGCACAGCTAGAAACTTTGGCCCAGTTGTATATTAATATCTTCTATTTTAGAAGAAGCATGCATGGCGAGTATTGAGCAGGTATAGGATGTAAAGTGAGGCAAAACAAAGCCTTGAGACAAAGCCCATTCAGGACAAGCTGATTACAAGGATTACTATAATCTTCAAATAATGCATTTTACTTTATTCGTTCAACCCAAAGTAATCCTCAAAAATCCAATTTCAATGTATTGGGCAAAGGGATTATTAAGCATTTAGTATTTTAATTGTCTAGATGGTCACACTAAAATGGGAAATAATTAGAAACATACCAGCATTAAGTATTAAATCAGGCTAAAGTTGCAATTACTCCGTAATTACTGTGTTGATAGAGAACACAATAATTAGCGCATAATGATTCTCAACCAAACTGTGAGTAAATCAAACAGGTTTTTCCACTACTGTGACAGCCGTGCTGACGTAAAAGGCCCCTGTGACCACCAGAGGGCCCCCAAGAGCGATTAAAATGTCCCACAAGATAGCTTGATTTAAAAAAAAAAATTGGTGATAGATTATATAAATAGTAATCATACAAAACAACTCCATATTATGTTAACAAGCTGGCTAGCTAAATCAAATCCCGCTCCCTCTGTCAGAGCTGATGTCACGTTCAAGTAAGTTGATATCCTTCTAGAGCAGAGAAAAGAAATCAGAAGAAATCAGATTATGAGAAAAATACTGTAACATAATGTGTGTTTGCATGACTTATTACACTATTTTTTCCAAACAAATTCACAGCTGAATAGATGCGTCAAACAAGCCTTCAGTTCAGTCAAGGCATGCTGCTAACATTAGCTAGCTAGCTTGTTTTAATCTGACATTAGCTAACCAAATGCAACAGTAGCCAGATTCCCCCTTTAAAAAATTTAATTTCTCCAGCCTCTGTAATGAAAATAAGCTTCTGTTCCATAAACATGGTATTTTACATTATTTATTTTACCATTCTGGGGTCTTTGCAACAACGTTCCAATACCATTATGCCTTAATTAGCTAGTTGTATATTAAGAGTTGTTGTTTTATGTGTATAAATTGCTTGCTGCTAAATCTAATAATTCATGTTGGTAAAATAAACTCATTGTGTTCCATCAACTATGTACTCATACTGCATGAAACTTCCCTAGGAGCACTGTATAAGTATTTTGAAGCTAGAGCACAACTTACGGCACCTGGCCATGATACTTCCCCAAGTGTCAGTGATGACATTCAGTGCTGCAATCCACCTCCTCAGCTGAGGATAGCTAATAATACCTCGCCCTTCTCACCGTGGCCCAAAAGGGGAGAAGGACTGGACTCCTCCACCGGAATGGTTGGGTCCGGGTTCCCCTACATTGGTGGATGGATCCAATTGGGACTAATTGGACCAATTTAGCCTCATGGGCTTCCTTATTAAAAGGTGCACCTCATTGTTGAGGGAGAGCGAATTGGACAGGCTGGAGAGCAAGAGACTGGCAAATAGACCAAGCTGTGACGCTAGATGCGTGGCTACCGATTTGAGCCTAGTCTTCTTGCTTCTTGTATGTTTGTTCATTTTGTATACATATGTTTTCGGGTTTCGAGTCCCCTTGTTAATAAATAGCTATTTTTGTAAGAAAGCCACCATCTCGTGCGCCGTGTGATTTCCCTCTTCACCACCAACTTCAGCCTACCTCCCACAAGATAGGATGGCCAACTCGGGCCATTTTTCACAGTTATTTTCCCAGATCAGTATATTTTTTATGGATAAAATATGCCTTTTGTGAGATGTTTTTGTTTTGTAGACAGTTACCTTGTAATATGACTTTAAACATGGCTAGCTTGTTATTATTATTTTAGTGAGGGAGGGACTTTATAAGTGATTTGATTGTAATTGCAGTTGATTGTTGTTCTGCACTTTTGCATGTTAAATTTGTTTTAAACCAAAAGCAATCTAAGTGGTTAACTCGTTTACAGTAAATGCATTGACTGTTTATTTATTAACTTTCCAGTACACCAAGTCCAGGGTGTATAAACACTACTTCAAAAGTTGGACGTTTATTTTAAAGGATCTATGTTTTCAAGTGGATGAAAATTGACATGAAAATCTTAATAAACCTGTAAGTCTCCCCATAAGTGGGAGATTACTGAGCTACAAAACTGATTTAGTGAAGTTTTAAACTTATCCTTCCCTTACCCTAACCTGGGTTCATTGTGCATTGTTCAGGCACAGATATGCACTGAAATCTTCTCTTAAGTATGACTGATATTCCAATAACTAAACTGTCTTTGTTCTCTCCCTTAAAGTAGGACCTCTGCCTGCAAATACGGATGGCTGTGATAACATTGTTCCATCGCCATAGCCTATAATTACATATATGCATATAAGGCAACCTAGCTCTGTCCACTCACTTTGTCTCTTCTTCCCCCTCCTACTCTAGACATCTCCACTGTTGGATCCACCGATCCATTTGCAGAAACCCTCTGCTCACCTGCTGTCCATTCCCACCAAATGTTATGTACAGTATCTACTCTGCTTACATATTATGTGTCAGCCTATTTACCTGTAATATAAACCATCAACATAGTTTTCTGCTTCATAGCTCTGCTTATCCTTAAAATTGTAACCCGAAAACACTGTACACCCACTAATGCTGGCTCTTTCCATTTTTATCTTCTATCAATCTTGTATGTTTCCTTGAGTGTATATACTATATGCATGTATGCTAAGATGTTTTATCCTGATGCACATAGGAATTTATCTAGATGGGCCCCCCCCCTAGTGAGCTGGGTTCTCCTCAAGGTTTATTTTCAAGGTTTTTTTTCCTTGTCACCATCGCCTTCGTGCTTGCTCTTGAGGGTTTCAGGTTCTTGGCAATACATAAATCATTAAAATTGAAATTGCACTGAATCAAAAACATAATCTCACAACATAAATTATGGGTAGATGAACCAAAATAAATAAAGCAGGGTTATCAGGGAAGCAATCACTGAAAGAAACTGGAAAATAATGGCATTTTATATACATCTGGGCATTCATATTCATATACACACATTATACCTCATAAATTAGGTCAAGGCTCATGTCATCAAACTGTGTGGGTACTAAGCTAATCAATAGCTTGTTTGGCATTTGCTGCCGGCCCAGCAGTACAATCTATACTGATTAATACAGCAAGCAGACAACTCATAGCCAGTCCTCAACCTGTTTCCTGAAAGGCAGACTGAACAAATAGACCTTGTCGTCTCCAAGTCATTCATCACGCCCCAATTATGTGTGACAATCAAGCGGTGTGAGTGGCTAACGACGCTCAGCTTGTTTCGGACCTTATTCCAAGTCCATTTGAATGCAGGCCCATTCATCATATACAAATTATGCCATTACCACTAAAACGGATCTCAGAAATGTCAGCGGCACATCCATTCATTTCTCAGGTGGGAAGTGATTCATATTCCATTAAGAATATACATAAAGGAGTGTCTATCCTGCTCGAAATAAATGTTCCTGACCTTCATAAAAATGAGATTTTAAATGCAAATTAGGCAGAGAAAGGCAGCAGTGTGGCTCATCAATAGCTTAGGCATGAATACCAATGATAAATGCGTCTGCAACCGAATCAATAGGTCCCGGATGACATGACCTACAAATAAATATGGAAACAAAAAGTATAAATCACAGAATATAAACGATAAAGTCATAGGTGCATCGGCAGTATTTTGAAGAGCTGTTTGAGGAGATGACCTGAATGGGACTTTAAAGACTCAGGCTAAGCATTAAAGCTGAACACACATGAAACCACATCCCTATGGTTATGCTATTCATTTGTCTATACTTTCATCAAAGGCTGCACATCTCGTGAATACTAATGTCAGATGGAGCACCAATCGTCTTCATCACGCGTTGGAGTGTCTCTCCTGTGATTTAGGGATTAACCTGACAACATCTTAGAGTCAGTAAAGGCAGACAGTCCAGTCCATCACTATAGCCCACTGGGATTCCTTTGCACTAGGAGACCTCTGTTTTCGGTATTCTCTCAATGTACACATGACGGTGTTTGTTAGTTCCAGCCTGTCGCTTCGGAGGAAAAGACATCTAGTGCATCCAGTTTAGTGTTGGTGTGCAATCTTCCTTTTTCCCCACTTGACTTTGATAAATTTTACACCCTGCTCTGAACACTCTTGACTGAAATACCTGTCTATCACACTGAGGTGAAATGGGCTGTTTTTAGAAGTTTAATGCATTTTAACAGTCATTTTAGCAACTGTTATTTCTTCCTCTTCTGCTCAGAAGTGTTGTCAGTGAAAATAACCGTGACAACCTTAAGGACAGTAATGGTCTTGCTGCTGTTTATTAGGCTTGCGGAATAAATTATATACCTATCAGGAGATAGCTCAGAATGTGAGTTACTGTGAAATGCTTAATTAACCAACTCTGTCTGCAACTGCACTCAAACTCCAGACTCCCTGTTTAACAGACCAAGAACTATCACAGATTACCAAAATGTTTCATTGACTGTTTCGGAAAACTTGCATGAGGCTATTGGTAGACGTATTTCGAAGATTATATCACATTTGTTCTGAAACAAAACTTCCAATGTTGTAAAATGAACCAAATAAAAGATTAATTTGCAGAGGGGGGAACACAACCAATGACTGAACTTATCGGGTGTGGAATAAATGATCTAATAAAAGCGGCACACTGCTCAAACATAATGAAAAACCCCATGGATAGTGCCAAACACTTTGGCTTTCAGCTGTGTTAGTTATCGCAAAAGACATCTCATAACGCAACCAAAAGAGAAAAGTAATAAAGATCTCTCATACATTTGCATAAAAATTAGCATATCCTCCCTTCTGTTTGCAAGATGTATCTAGGACAACCAGAGTTAAAAGTAATATCTGAAATTATGTCAGGGGGGTGAGACAATTTCATTATAGTGAAACTCAATAGGAGGGGTTTTTTTTGCTTTGGGGAAATCTTATGTTTTATCTGACAGCACACAGTCAATGCTATCTACTAAATTTACATGCTTCATCGATTTGGACATTTAAACTTGCACTGTACTGCCACGCTTGGTCAAAGCTAATTTCAAGGTGAAGTTGCTGAGCGACATCATACAGTACACTATAGTGCTGATAATGTGCTTTGCCTTCAGTCTTTAGATGTCATAAACTGTGGCATTAAATCATAAGCATAATCTAAAAATGAGGTGAAGCCTAATCTTCTTGAAAAAAGCAGATAATTCAATTTTTTTCTATTCACCTTCCAACTATTCATTTTTCAGCCAACTATACAAAAATGTAAGGCCTCACTGATTTTTCTTTTTAAAGAGCACGAATGTGTACTGCTGCACAATAGAGAAAAGAGAGGAGATCATTCATTGAGAGAGGCAGATAAATACGTCAGACTTGCCAGTGCATTTGGGGTAGCTAGACAAGGTGACGTCACATTTTAAAACTCTTACATGGTACGCTTGTCACTCGCTTTTGTCTTAAAAATTACATAAGAGTTCTAATTAAGTTTCAATGAGTTGTCTTTTTTTAAGATTAAACTTTTCCTCTTGTATTTTTGTGCCACAGAAACAAACAATTACAAACGTAGTTCTCAACGAGAGAAAATAACAGAAGTTTTGAAGAACAAGGAATGTCTGCAGAAGGTCATCATTCTTTTCACACAGGAGCTGAATGGATCTTGAGTGCTCCTCTCCGTCCTCCTCTCTCTGAAAAGTTGGCCCTCTTGGATTGTTTCCAACCAATTAAACCGGTCCCTTGAATGAATAGTCCGGCTGAAGACAACCTGTAATTATTTGTGCAGACTGTATTTCAAGCAAGTTCGTTCACCCCATGCTGACATCTTGAATTGTCAAGTGCTAGCACCTGGAGATAGACAATTTCCTGATTAATGGGTGTGAGTTAGAAGGTGTTTCTTCCAGAGCGATGCCTCTGCGAGTTGCAAACTGTCTCCATCACTGCCACCATCACAGCAGGGGAAGTTTCCGCAGTTCTCTGTCTTTATTTGAAACAGCCCATTTGCACCTATTTTGAAATGAAGGATAAGTCCTCCGTTAAATACTGTTTCATGATTGATCAGATTTGACGCTGCTCGTTACCTCAGATTCATTTTGTCGATCATTCCTTTTCTTTTGCAGATGAGGCTGTGACACCCATCATTCGTTATCTCACGAGGAGTGTTTTTTAATGAACCTACTTAACTGAAGATTAAAATTGATCATTGCACAGAAAAGGTAAGTAAGCTCAAATCTGAGAAACACATGTAATTGAAATTAAAGATGTCAACACTTTGTTTAAAAAAAACATGTTTGTTGTGGTTATGTCATATCCCAGTGTGCTTTACATATCCTATTCATATGTCATATTTTTCCATACATTAAAGCTTTCTCATTTCTCTCTTTTAAATAGTTAGTGCTAAATTAAACCTTCATTCACTTAAGTCACCTTCACAAAGAATATGGGAACTGTAGCACAGATCAAGGCAAAGTAGGAGTTAAAATGAGACATACAAGCTATAGAAAATCAGGTCAAACTGAGATAGAAATACAGGATGAAAAATAGTCAAGTGAACTAATAATCATGTAAGTATGACAAATCAGAACAGAAACTACAATAATGTCAGTGTAGTAGAAGAACAGCAGAATACCTCATGGCACAGTAGGTTATAATATGCTGCTGATAAATCTGGTTAAATGTGCTGGTATCTAAGGGCCCTCTCACACTCACTGCAGGGTGGCTGTGACAGAAGGGTGACTATTTTTTAACATACCCTTGGAGGGGTGGAGGTTTTTTATATGAATCTGTCTGTAATTCCATGAAAGTCCTCTATTGAGTGCCGAAGATTTAGCCATTACTTTAAATCAAGAGTGTAAATACCCTGCTAGTTTTAATTAAGCAATATCACAGAGTTAGTGAAGGCAATTCATATTGGATAAACAATATGCAGGATGGGTAAAAGAACAGGTCAGGCTTATGGTTTGCTAGTCGACAGAAGATACCCCTCTTCTTTGAAAGAAAAGGGGTAGTGTGTGCTATACCTGTCACTGCACACTGGGTTAATGAATCGGACCACTGAGGGCTGGTTCCATGGCAATGTTCCGAAAGCCCATTATTCCGACAGCCCGCTGATTCCGAAATTGTGAGCACAGCAACGTGAACCACTACAGCCCACATGCACATCCCAATGAATTGATCACACAATCATAAACATATAAATGCCTTTATTTCACAAGCATGAACTTTAATTCAGAATATTAACAATCTGCCGGTGGTTTCCTTCGCACGAGTGGTACCCCATATTCAAAACCAGAGTAGGCTAAATTAACAAATATTGCCTAGGAAAAGTGATGCGTGATAGCCCGGTGAGCGTCTCCACTCCGCTGCGCAAACTAAATGCTGTGTGTGTTTTGTGCCACTTAAAATATTTCTAAATTATGCCAGGGGGACTATTTTTCGGAATATTGAGATTTCGGAATATCGGGCTTTCGGAACACTGGGCCGTCCCCTGAGGGCTGCCATGTTGTCTGCAGAGAGTGTTGTAGTGAATCAAAAAACAAAGTTCTGAAGAAAGGTGAGTGAACTTCCCACCTCCGTCCCCTGAGCCCTGTTCTGTAATTACTCCGTATCCCCGTTTGATTTCACCCTCACATATTCATGAAATACACATTTCAGTCAAAGTCCTTGTTAAAAGGTCTGACAGTGATAAGCTTTCAGCTACCTTGACATTGAGTCAGCTCTGCTGAGAAATATGAGCACATGTCCGGTGTGTAGCTGACTTTGAACCCTTCTTTATACACTCAATGTTTTCCTAAATGAGGCAAAACATCATTTAGGTATTTGCTCAGGCAGGTTAATTTAGGTTGGCTTCAGCATGATTGACCTGGGCAAGGGTGTGAATATCTTATTACAACTATTATTTCCAGAGATCTTCTTGTCCTCTTTTTCAGTTCAAGATTGGGTTTAATTATTCATTGAATTATTCAGTGCATTATACATTGTAATCTTGTTTATGCATGACTCTCTACCCTGGGGTTTTGTCGTTTTGTTTTTCTTTGTTTTCTTTTTAGAGAATCTGAATGTGTGTTTTTTTTTGGGCACTTCACCCACAGTCCTTTCTTCTCTACAGTCATTAGGGGAAGGAGAATTTTCATCATTATTGACCTAGCCAGCATGTTTAATTTGAATATCATCACAAACTTGTGCTTGTTGGCAAAATGGGAATAAATAATTCACATTTTGTATTATTTGTCAAATTGCAACAAACAGCACGCAATTACTATTAGATTCTGCTTGGTCTCGAAAGTAACAGATGACTTATTTTAATGCAAAATCAAACATTTTAGTGGTAGATCTAAATTATCCAGACCCAGTTGTTTGATCTGTCAGTACACAACAACTTCATATTTGCATTAATAACTGAATTGGTCAAATGCACGGTGAGTTTAAAATTCCATATTTATGCATGTTATTATTAGTTATGAGATGTTTCGGTTTAGAGTTAAATGTATTAGTTTAAGTTTGGCTATTGTAATTAGAACAGACTCGATAACTGACTGAAAGCTGTGGATTGAGAAACAGTGTTCCATATGAATGTAAATATTGTGTTGCTTCAACAAGTGGGATCAAGATCGAAGTCAAGGGCACGACTTAGAGTGTTCCATATGAATGTATAGTTCTGGTTAGGCATTCCTATGCCCAAATAAGTGATTCCTTCATTTTATTTTTCAATAACAGACACTCTCACCTTTTCTCTTGCAAAACGTATCCCGCACATCAAGCCGCATTACAGTAACGTTACAACAGATTTATTCTTAAAGTCAAAGGACAACATTTTTAAGGCGAGCAGAATGGCCTCATTTACTTTTATTTAGTTGTATGGTTCTCAGAAAGAAATGTTCAATGTTCAGAGGAATTCATAGTTTGCAAAAATCTCATCACAGATATCTTGCAGCTTGCACTTCACTGTCTTCAGTAAACATCAACAGCTAAGCTATAATCAGATATGTGAATGGTGGGTTTATAGTCTGTAGAGCGACATATATAGATTAATAGATTCCAAGTTGTTGGGTGTCAAGTTCAGTTTGCTGCTTGCATTGAACGAAGTATGAACTGTCAAATAACCTGGAAAAAGACACAGCAAGGTATTTTTTTAAAGACTGTATAGATATTGTTTTTCACAGTACATAATATTTGTCTCAAGTTATTTTTGAGAAGATTCATTATTAAGATTTATAGCTTATCAAACTAATGATGGAGTACCTGATACATTATGATGCCTGGAATTGCTATGACTATGCAAGTTGTAATGGCTGGCAACAGGGTCAAAGTTCAGCATATTTTAACTTGGATGTCAAGCAACAGGAATTTTGACTGTCACTGTTTCAACAAAAATACTGTAGTTTGTTGCAGTAACATACAGACGATAAACCCATCTTTACATTGAAATGTCATATTTCATTTTATCATATGTTGTGTTTCAGGGTTTCAATACTCAGCATTAAAGTTCCCCTGTGGTGTGCTGTTATTTATTTATTTTCAAGGATCATGTTCTATCTTATGTGAAAAAGATGGTCTCAAAATGAATTATCCCCATCAATCCGTCACATCTAGCGGTCCTTGTGCTCTGTTCACAGATAGGATATTGACGGATATGAATCAATAGCTCCTAAGGTTTTTGTGATGTTTCCAAACTACAGTTCATAAAAGAGGAGTAATAATTCCAGTGTTACCAATAATAACACTAATGGTGGTAGACCAAACACAAGCAGAGGATGTGAAGAACGCTGAGGACTAGCACTATTCGCTAACGGTTCAGTCTATCACTGTTCAGTATGAAGGATTTAGCGCAGAATATTAGTAGAATGAACCAAACATGAACCAAACAGCTGTTGGCCGCCCACACAGTTGCTCACACCATGCTGTGTGCATTGTGAACTGATGTTCTTTTAGTATTGAAAGAGGTATTTTAACGTTGAACCAAAATGTAAAGCTTGTTTTGACAACAATTAGTCTTGACTTCAGCACTTCATGGCCAGTGTAAAGGTCTGGGGACAACTCATCAAATTAACATTTACATTTACGTTTAGTCATTTAGCAGACGCTTTTATCCAAAGCGACAAACAAAGGAGAGAACAATCAAGCTACGAGCAATAGAGACCTAGTGTATCAATAAATAGTATTTTACATAAGAAATACATTTAAAAAAAAGTGCAGGAATGTAACTACTGTAAGTGCGAGTTAAGTACTAGTTAGAGGAGATAGCATTAGAGAAAGGATAAGGAGAGGTAGAAAAAGGAAAAGGAAGAGGAAGGGAGAGGAAGTGCAAGTTCGGAAAGGAGGTGCTCTCTGAAGAGTTGGGTCTTCAAGAGCTTCTTTAAGGTAGAGAGGGATGCCTCTGCTCTGGTAGTGCTAGGCAGGTCGTTCCATTAACCAAATTGTTGGTATATTGACCAAAAAGAGCCAATGGCAATGGGGCTGGCTTTCATACCAAAAAAAACCTACAACTTGACAAAAGCACCTCTTAGCTTTGCTGTTCTGCAATTGAATCTACACTGTTTAAGTCATTTGTAGTGTCACTTTACGTGACTTCATCCTACCCATATGTGTGTACTGTACTAGGATACACAGAGATAGTATAGTGGGTGCATTGATTTTATCCTTTTGCAACAAGAGGAGCAGGTGAACTTGTAATCCAAGCATACACTCACATCTCAGCAATGCATTTACCACATACCATTTCAGGCTTCTCCCTGAAGTGCTCCCATCTCAAGAGAGGGCGAAACATGGAGTACAGATAAGAAATGCAGCAAGAGGTGCTGCCAGGGATCAATCCATCACAAAAAAACACTGAGCACTGAGGACATATCCATCTCGTGTCACGGGCATTTGTAAAAGCGGCACGCTTGCGCTGCAACACGAGAGTCCATCGATCTCGGGCACAGGCGCATGGCATTGTACCGCACCAGCGCAGCGTCGTTTGTCATCGCTCAAGCCTCGCAAAGGGGTCTGGCAGTCTTTAGTGGTGGACATGCCCCTCAGCCCCCTTCCCTGTAGTGGGATTGTTCACCTTTGAAATGTAAAGCAGAGCAAAACGAAAAGAGAAGGTGAGGGAGAGGAAAAGAAAAGGAAGAAGGAGAAGAAAAAGATTGGAAGCAATTCTTCTTCCGCTGCACAGTGGTGTACGCCGAGCAGGAGATAATAGAAATCACCTTGTAAAAAGTGCAAGGCCTTGTGAAAGTGCAAAGTGAGGCCTGCCACAGGGATCCAGCACGGCGCATGCTAAGAGTAGCTAATCCATCAAGCCGAACCTGCCTCCAAGGTCTTAAGCAACCCTGCAATCATTCGGTGGTTTCAGTTACAGGCTTTTTTGCTCTGTTCTGTTGGTGAAGAGTTACCCCACTCTGCCCAAACAAAAACCCAGACAAATCCATTATGCATGCCTAATTGACTCAATTTAAAAAAAGAATAACATTCAAATTAAAAGCCAGCTTTACTCCACAGTGTACATTTCGTTTTAGAGGAAATAAATATTTTTGAAAATATTCCCTCATACCACTCTCTGCTATAGCCAATTGACTTGAATGGTGATGCCGAGGTAAGGATGTGATGCAGCAGTTTTCTATAACCTAATTTAAGTAGGTCATAGTACAGCATATACTAGATGGGAATTTCATATAGACGTCGGAAGAACTTACTGCACAAAGAAAGCACTCAAACACTCCACTAAGAGTGCAGAGAAGCAGTGCTTGTGTGACTATGAAGTAAAGGCGAGCCCGTGGCTCAGGTAAAGTATTGGTCGCATGCTGGCGGCTTCTGGCAGAGGGATGAATCCCCTGTCCTGCAGCTGTCGAAGCAGCTTAAAAACGTTTGCCTGCGAGTGATTTCACCTGACAGACACACACACACACACACACACACACAGAGAGACAGACAGACAGACAGATGCAAAGCTGAATCAGAGCCACTGAGCAGTCTCTGCCTTATTAAAATTCTGCTGCTCCAGGTGTCCTAATCTACTGATAAAGCAGAGCTCATAATCCATCAAAAGAGATTGCGGGGCTAACAGTTTCGTTTACCATTGAGGAATCATCTCTGGGATTTTTTTCCGCCTATTTTTAAACTTCCGCTTCATAAATGTTGAGCTTTAAAGATTAAAGAGAGTTGGCCTGTCAGTGAAAAAAAGATCCTGTTATCTTGTCATAGTTTTGAGATACGTAGTTCGGTAGCTTTGTGCTGTTTTGATTCTAATTACTTTAAAAAGTTTAATAAATATTTGAATAGTTTGCAAAGCTGAGTTTTTTATCAGACTGTTGCGACATTCCTGGTGCCTGCTGAATTTGTACTGGTCTAGTCGACGTAAATCCTAGCAGTGCTGGGGAGGCCTCTCAGGATGTATCATGCTCATGATGGGAAGGCAAATCTGAAAGTTAGTGAAAAATATCACTTTCACCAGCTGAAACGGCAGCCCAAATTATTCTCCAACCTGTGAAATGTCATTTGCAGTGCTTCGCTGGACACGATATACAGGTCATCGGGTCATTTCCTGCCAGCACTGCTGAAGGATTAGTCTTTCAGCTCTGCCTTTACCAGGTGAGATGATGGGTCTTTCAGCTCTGCCTTTACCAGGCGAGATGATGGGTCTTTCAGTAGCTGTGCACGCCCAGCTACCATGCATCACCAGTGGTCCAGGCCCGATATTTACCAGCCAATTTCTCAGAGGCTACTCCTCAATACCGCGGGAGGCCAAGCCTTTCACCGGCAATCAGGCATGAGAGGCCAGAAGTGATCAGTGGCACCGCGGTATATCACTCTGTATTAACATGCTCTTCTGTCACTGTAAATTAAACCTGCTGAAGGTATTGATGCCAGAAAATTCTCTTGAATTGCTGGCAGTTTATCCCTGCATAGCCCACAGAGTGCGAGAAAAGTTTTCAGGATATGTCATTTGAGTCAGTTGGTAAATCTAGGAGCTTATTCTGCTATGACTCAGGGCTTCATGACTAAACACATGCATCACTTACATGATGAACTGTACTGAAACAGCTACTGACTCTACGATAGATCTAAACCATACTAAGGCCTTGTGTATGCCTTCATCCAGTTGGCTTTCACCAAAGCAGTGATCGGTGAACTCTTCGACATTCACAAACAAGTGTTTGCTGATTTATGCTGACATTGTTTCATTCAGGAGATAAAATAGGAGTTAGTGCTTCAATGCTTCAGAAATACATCAGTATCACAGAGCGCTAGAGTATTTTATCACTGTGACTAGGGCTTCTCTCTCATTAGCATGGAGCTAATGCATCTTCATCCAGCCACGACCTAAAAGTTTGCAATCAGCACAAGTAGTTTGTGCGTCGTCAGCATATATGAGGCATCTGTTTTACCATTTTTCATGTGGTCATGAATATCAGATGCGTTCGACTACAGCCCCCGCGAGAGAGTGACAATCAGTGTGTTTAAGAACACCACTCTGTCATTGCACTTCTGGGAACGTGTGCTGACAGGTGCGGAGAGACTAACACAACATAAAAAAAAAGTCCATCACGTATCACAGCCTGTTTTTTGTGTGATCATTTGACAGCTGACCCTATGTGGCCGTTCCACAAACTTCAAGGTGATGATGTTCATTAAAAATGTGTTGCTGTTAATAAAGGGTTTGTTTCAATCTCATTTATGTTCCCATCTAAGCCCTTAAGGAAATGAAATGAAATGCAGCCAAACAGGGACAGAAAGTGGGAAAAGGACTAATGCTGATATCTGAGTAAATGTCTCTGCATGTATATGTCTACTGTATGATATTGTTTACATGTATGAATGTTTTTTAATACAGGCACAGCACACATAATAAGGGTGCTGTTGTGTACTGTCTGACTTCAGCACAGAAATATATAAACAAGACCAGTACATAGACTGTAAAATATGTTATGTAAGTGATTACATATTACCATGTTAATATAAGAGAGTAAATCATTGGAATTTTATTAGCAACTGAAAATGAGTTCTAAAAATAAGGTCCTCTGTTTGAAGTGTGAGTGTTTGTAGAGTGAAAAAAACCTTGTAGACAAAAATAAAGGATTCTTTGACATGTTGACACCAAAGAACCCTGGGGGAGTTTACTTTTAAATCTGATCTTTTCATTGGAAATTATTCTATATTATTGATATTTTGCTGTGGTATATTTTAAAGGCATTGAAACGTAAAAGAATTTGTCTTGATTCACTGCTTCTTTTTCTCTTTCTGGTCAGAGTCTTGTAAGATATTGTTTTCTGATAAAAAAAAACAAGGTCAGTGTTAGGATGACCTTGATAAATCGATTTGGTCATAATCATCTTCACAGATTCAACTCAGTGTTGTCCTCAACCACTTCACCCAGTTAAACAGGGCCAAAGAGACATCAGTGAGAGGGCAGGTCCTGACTTTGAACAGCTTTGAAATAATGAACAACCAGGCACTTAGGAGTGCGCACATTTGCTTTGACAACCCCTGAATTCGTTTGCAGCCCCCGGGCCTGAAGCGAGCTATTTGTTTTCAGCAAGGATACCCTCGGCGTATTCCCATCTGGTGTGGAGTGGCGTTAAAATACATGAAGAGAAATGTCTAACATGCGACACATGTCGACTTTACTTAAACTCCAGCACATTACCTCTGCTTAAGGCTAGTTTATTTTCCCTCTGTCATTGTTTTCCCTCTGTGACACTGATATGGCAAGGAATGTTGTTGCATTTTCATATTTGTGTTTGTGATTGCAAAGAGAACCCATAAATTTCACACCACAAAAAACAATATTATGCAGGACAATAAAAAGTGGAACACCCACGGAGGCACATCAAAGAGAGCTTGTGTAACAGTGAGGCTTTGGAGCCCCTCAAGAAACTTTTTCACAACCATAGACGTGTGTAACCAATGCCAATTTAAAATAACCGTGACCACATTAAAGCAACAAACATGTACATGAACAAAGTGATTTTTTTTACATTATTATTATGGCTCCCGTACTGAGCTGTTCCAATTGCCAGAGTAGATCTTATTCAGTTCTCAGTGAATGTTCTCTTTTATGATGTGTTAGTGAGGGACAAGCACTCAAAAGAGAATGTGCTGCAATGAGCTTCAAAATTGAAAACAACATTTAGTTTGCCAGGGCCAATTTAACCTTGTTTGTAGACATTACTGGCAAAAATACAAAATGGCTTTCCGTGAGTATGCCATCACTCAGACTTTCTTGATGAAGTAAAACTGTTACTTTATCGTGCAGTCATCCATCTATCCATCTTTGTTTTGGCTTGTCCTAAGGTGAGGTCAACGGAGAAATGCAGGTGATGGCCTTATCCTCGGGCGATCGCTCAGTGCCTGCTTATGGGATGGATATTAGTTTTAGTAATAAACAAACCCTTTTAGTACTGTGCTGGCAAGATCTGAGCACCAGCTTCAGGGCTGCTAGAAGCTCTGTACGTGTGTGTGTGTGTGTATGTGTGTGTGTGTGTGTGTGTGTGTGTGGAGGGAGTGGTGCGATATTGTTCCAGACACATGTGAAACACTACCATCAGTGGGATTTATTTTCAGCCCTCCTAAACTGTGTGATTTTGTCATTCTCACCCTGCTCTACTATTTTGCTGTTTCTTATGCTCAACGAGGGGGGGGAATATAATTACTTTAACCTCTCTGCACTTTCAAAACGTCTTACTTCGTTAAGAATGGGATTTAGTTTTAGAAAGTAGATTGTTGAACCAGGTAAATTGCCTACTAGCCAAGTTCTAGCCTTAAATTGCCAGATAAAGTCCCACAAAATCTGTTTCCATGACAGCACTGAGTTATCGAGTTCTTTTCAGTGTAGTCTTGGTTGTCTCTCACGCAATATCAATGCAGAACATTTGAAGAACATTTTACTATAATGCAGTGAAAATATGGAGGTAACATGTTGCTTCCAATGATCAAATCCCAGAAAAGAAAGGCCATTGCAATAGTCTGATAATTCTATTTTATCATTTTTAGGGATGAGAATTGATAAGATTTTAACGATTCCGATTCCATAACGATTCTTATCGATTCCTTATCGATTCTCTTATCGATTATTTTTGGGCAAGGAAAAAAAAAAAAAAAAAGAGTACAAACGAGTTTATTTACATTCATTTTCTTTTATATAATATTCTCTGAATAGACGATGCACAGCATATACAGTATGTATGTATACATTTACATGTTTTAAATAACCAAAAACAAACCTAAGAGTAGGTCAACAAACTCTCAAAGTAGGGTTCAGAGACCCATAGCCTAGGGATCCTTTTCCTTGATGGGGTGCCAGGGGGTCCCAACAAAGAAAAAAAGTATGTTTTGACTATAATTCCAACCATAAGTAACAGAATGTATGACTGATTTGGTAATGGGTTTCATACAATTTTTGTAATAAAACATCTAAACTCAATCTCATCAGATGGAGGAGCCTGGAAAATAGTCTTATCAAATAGGGATCCCTCCCTGGTCTAATTTGTGGCAGTTTAGGTGTCCTTGATATACCACAGTTTGAGAACCGCTGTGCTAAATAATATTTGAACATGCCAATTACAGTGCTGTTTTTTTTGTGTATTCACCTTGAACTAAAAATAAAACTGACATAAACAAAAAGTGAAGGCTGGTTTACACAATGAAACACATGGCACTAACACAATAGACTGTTAGAGTTTACCTTCAATATTAACAGATGAAGCGCTAATGTTAGCCGCGCTGCTGTTGCTTGGTTGAGATTCATTAACGTTATCTTCACTCCATAGCGCTCAAAATCGCGACATTCCTGCAAAGTTATTGCATGCAGTATGGACAAATGTTTCGGAGTAATGGTAGTTTTCGCCCCCTTTGACGAAAGAGACGTTTTGCAAGCACTGCAAGTGGCCCTGTGGTCGTCTTTTTGCGTGAAATATAACCACACTTTTGAACGCCTCTGCCTAGAAGCCATGTTGGCTGCAGTCTAAAACAAAACAAAGCTGTGTGTGCGTGACATACCTAAACGGCACTTATATCGATACCGGAATCAAAAAAAAAAAATATATAAAAATGAATCATTTTTAAGGCATCTATAGCGGAATCGGAAAACAAAATCGAAAAATTTAAATATATATATTTTTTTTAAGCATTGAAAGCGGAATCGAAAAGGACTTTGGCTAACGATTCCAAGGAATCGGTCCACTGATCGGTCCCTAATCATTTTAGAAAATGTATATTTTTCTGCTTTGATTAGTCTATAAGATTCCTTTTTTAGATTGTGGCTCATCACATCATCTACTTCGGCCAAGTAATGTTACATACCAAGGTGTTATAGAAGGTCATGTAACTGGAGTGACTTCTTCTTAATATCTTCCTCACTTTAAAAGAAGGAAACTTTTAGGCAGTGCTCCAGTGCTGTCAGCTTTTAGGGAATCAGATGAAGTTGATTATGACAACTCTGCATCAGACTGGATTTAGGCTATTTCCTTGTGTTGTCTGCCTCCCCCGGATTGTGTTCTGAATCCAAGCCCATGCATATACCTTGTAGAATGCCTGTCAAGGCAATGATGAATTAGCTCGGTGTTGTTACTTCTTAGCCTTCGCCGACTTTCCTATCTTATCTCCTCACGAGCCATTTGAAACATGTAGGCTACTTATGCACTGAAATAAATCATCTCTTATCAAAGCTCATAAAACAGAATGTGTTCTCACACCAACAGGATGCAAACCAATGGGGCTGCCCCATTCACATGGCGCTGGGGAGCAGGCCTCTCCTGTTTGCCCTCAGTTCGACACTGCATACATTAATGAGTCACAGGTCAGGAGATCTAAGAGGGGCACATAGGCCAACATGCATTGTGCACGGGAGCACAAGCCAGTGTGAGCAGAGTTCATCTCCGGTGGAAGTATACGCTGTGAAAATCCACCGTTGCCTCCCTCACTCCAGGGTTTAATCCTAATGGAGTTTGTAAAACCAGACGCACCGATGCCCCCGACAGTTTTACATTTGTACACTGAGTACCCATGCCAATTTACTATGGAGTAAGGGCACGTACTGCACACCTCTTTATGCTTTGAAAGAGCATAAGACCTTGGCAGTGGCGTAGCGTAGTAACGACGGGCCCAGGTGCAAGATATTATGACGGGCCCCCCTAGTGAACGCAAAAAAAAAAATCGTAGCGTTCCCTACTTCCACAACCGCGTCTAAAAAAAACGCTAATCAAAGGTGTTTGTTATCGATATAAATAGTGTTTAATTAATCAACCTTACATATTTCAGAAGTGATGGGTGTGTACACAATGAACTAAGTCGTGTTTGACTCTCAGCAGGAACATTTCTTACCGTAAAAATTGTTAACTGTTGCATGGTTGCTGACACACCACTGAGGGCAGAAACAGCGATTCTGATCCCAGCTGAACTGCTGCACTGCTGACTCCGTGGGCTGGCGACTAGTTGACGGCTAGTTCAAAAGCCAAAATAATCTAATTTAGGCAGCTTTGCCGCCTTCTCCTCCTGTTCTTTTTTCTCTTGCCCTTTTCTACTTCCACTCTTGTGCTTAAAAGGCATTGTTACGAGTAAAGTTGTGCTGTGCAGTGCTCAATGAGCTAGGTTATCAGACCTTCAGACCTAGGTTATCAGAATTCGTTTAACTATAGCGTATTGTATTGTCACATGATCAAATAGAGACTTGACATTGGACAACAACATACATATTACCCAGCAATCATCATTGCTAATCACAAAAATACCAAAGAAAATAAGAACTTATTCATTTAATTGAATAGTGTTTGATAGTTTCTATAGTATATGTAGGATAAGCATATGATTTTGTTATAAATTGCTACTTTTCCCCAAAAAATATTAAAAACCATGACTGAGATAAGTTTGCCCTTTCAGGTGTATATAAAGCATTTGACACTACCTTGAATTTAAAAGTATCGTGTATTTGAACATAAGCATAGCTTTGCACGAGAAAATTTGACGTGGGACTGGGGGTGGGCCCGCTAAGAAACCTATCCTGATAGGGGACCCGTAAAGTTACGCGAATATATCTTTGGACCCTGCTACGGGCCCAGGTGCAGCCGCACCTGCTGCACCCCCTATAGTTACGCCCCTGGACTTTGGAACATCCAGCAGTAGTTAATGCTCCGCGCATGCAGAATGCTTTCTTTGGTGTGATATACACTGTTCAATGGTGGATGATATGAGACTGAAGAGCACCATACAGTGCAGCAAGGTACTGTATTACCTACACATATAATTTCTAGGCATACTGGGAGTGTATCTGTGCACTGCAAGCAGCATGCTCTACTGCCAACTGCTCCTGAATATATTAACCTTTCAGTTTAACACATTTCTCCATTGGTGTATCTGTGTGTGTGTATGAGTGTGTATGTGCATGTTTGTTTGCTTATTTGTGCGTGTGTTTGTACATTTCCACCTGTTTACCAGTTTGCTCTCCTCGCTTTCTTCACAGGCTGCAGTTGAAACCTCGGCGGCTGAAACTCCCTTGATTCGGCCCTGCGTTGCTGACCCAACCCCTCGGCATTGTGGGTAAAGTGCTGCAAGAAGCTCGAATTAAGCTCATCCTTCACAGACTCGCCTGAGCCTTCCCTAAGGCGCCGTCTATTTGAGACACAATCAATCGCCTTCCAGTTTCCCCGACACTCTTTTGCCCATCAGCCACTAGGGTTCCTAAACAGCTTGGTCGAGGTGCAGAAGTAAAAAAAAAAGAAAAAGAAAAAATGAAAAAGGGAAGATAAAAAAGGAGGTCTATCAAAACACTGCCGACAAGCTGGCATCTGGACTGATGTCAACACGGGGGTCTCCGGAGACAGTGGCTGATTCTCTACAAACAGGAGCAAACTGCTAAACAAACACAATGGCTTGTCGTGCGGTGCCGAGATCACAATCAAACACAATTCCATCAATGTCAGTGAGTGATTCATGGAAGAATTGGGATCGAGAAACTGTGGCTGGATTAATATCTTGGCGTAGTGAACTGATGGATGGAGGGTTGTGACAAATGACTGGCCATTAACCTAGGGCAAAGAGAAGCTATGACTACTGCTACCACGACTACCGCTGAACATTCACTGGATGACTGAGAGTACTGTAGAACTTTGTCTAGGTTCCAACTGAAACTAACACCATGCTAAGCGTAAGCCACTTAGACTTCGACTGTAAGATAACTCTGACTTTTCTTTTTTAAAGCATAAAATAAGATTTGTGATGCTAGCTTAGACAGATGGCTTTGTGCAGGTGTTAGTGAATCATGTAGCAGATAGCTGATTTGACAGTCATAAACAGTAAGAACAAGTTGGATTGGCAAAACACCAGTGTCACTGTGAGGTACATAATGCAACAGAGTGAGATAAAACAAAATATAACTGCAGTCTGTCAGCATAGCTCAAGGCAATACATTCTAGGAGTTGCACACTCGGTTTAGATATTTTTATGCCTACATTTTCTAATTTGTGTGTGGAGATAGGGACATAAAGCCTGGCATTTTGAATTTATTGTAACCTTTATCAATCTACACGAGAAAGGGAAAGCGGGAATGCATGTTCATTTTTGTTGTTGTTGCTCTTCTGTTCCTTGCTCCTCCTTTTTGCTATTCTGTTTAAAGAAAAGGACTTTTTCACACTTTTGATGACTTACCAGCATCCAGTTTGGAGCTGCATCAGCCAAATGAACTCAGGCTAATCAAGGCATCAATGAAGAGGGGTGGTCTGTCTGAGTAGAATTAAATATGTTTTCATTACAACAAATTGCCCACCAAGACCCAACGGTTGCCAAAGAGTGTGAACACTAATGGTTCAGTGAAAAATTGTTTGGTTGTAGCCTTAACTGAGGGGGAGTAGAGCCTTGGTCCCAAAGAATATAGTAAAAAGGTCTGATTACTAACTCACTGGCAGGATTTTAAAACCCTGTTTGGCATCAACCACCTTTGGTGGACCACGTCACTTTTTCATGGCCAGAGCATATCACCCACAGACTTTCCATGGGCATAATAATTCATACCTATCACCACTGAATGATTCATCTTCAGTTTAGCTCTGAGCTTTTGGGGATTTTGTAAAGCTGATCTGATTTCTCAGCTTTCACTTAAGCCAGCATACCTGGTGCCCTTTCTCAGGCTTTCTTCCTGTACCACACACACACACACACAAACATACACATGCAGAGAGAGAGAGAAAGAGACAGACAGAAGGACAGACAGACAGTCGTTCGTAATTCTTGATAATGAAGTTCACTAGATGCAAAAGATTGCTCTCCTAAGTGTGGGCTTGAGAGCAACGCAATGTATAGTGATGTGCAATAAGCGCATAATCAGTACATGGAGGTTTTCTCCCCTACAAACTACACCAGGAAGCCTTAAGGATTACCTCTGTCCTATAATTCAACTTCCTCGCTGCAGTGGCACATAGAAATAATTAAATGAAGGGCGTTCTCGAGTGTGAGGTAAGGGGACATTTCTGCATGGATTTCCTTCTAATCCTGCAAATTGTTAAATGATTTCAGTCTCTACCCTGAAGGTGTGCAGAAAGTATGAAGCCTTAAATTGATACCAAACTGGAGAATTGAAGCATATTAGAAATTAGATACTTACTCATCCTTCTTTGCTTTCTTCATTAGACTATCAGCAGGGGGGTAGGCATTTAATTTCAGTGGGAAACCTTAGTAGGATGGTGTTAAATTCTAAACCATATGCGATTCTCCTGAAGTGAATTGCCAGTAATGACTATTTTGCTCACAGTGCCATCCACTCCATCTGATCCAATAATATATAGGAATACATGGTGTTGATATCCTACACCCGGGGAAATTTTAGTTCAAATCCTGAAATGTATTTTATCAATCTGCCTTTCCAATCTGTCTCCTTCCATAAGTCACTTTAAGGTTGATACAAGTTAAACCGGAACGAGGGGTATGAGACTTATATTTAGACTTCATATTAAAATGAAGTTGATAACAGAGTAACAATAACAGAGATTTTTTTCTAGAAACATATCTGCGCTAAGGTAAATAATATGCTAAGTGCAAAACTCTTCATTCATGCATTCAGAATTCCATAACAGCTTGAAAGAGAAACATTAAGGCAAAGTCAACAATAAATAAATACAGTTTAGGTTTTAACTCTGGGTTTGTGTGAGGTTGATTGAAGACTTTCAGATTAAGGTTTGAGTGTTAAATGCCTTCAGGCGGTTTTCAGATGTATTTAATGAAAAAGGGCCTTCAATACATTCTCAATGGGACAAAAAGCATTGTGTGTTTTAATGATTTTCATTCAATTCTCTGGAGAGAAATATTGCATGTTTTAAAACTGTTATTCCAGGAATTTGTTAACGTAAACATTTATCAAACTGCAGAGTGTGAGCTGAGGATGAGGATTTCTCTCCTTCTGTAATTTTTAATTAGTGTTTATCAATGTATGCAATATTTAGGTCAGACCCTCAAATTTGTTGAAAAAACCGGTAGTCCACAGCAGTTCTATTACACTTACCTAGTGTATAGCTGGCAGAGGAATTAACATCACATTTCATCATTCATTTCAATGGAAAAAAGGGGGATGAAAAACAACAATAACAATAACAAAAGAATGACAGGGGGCATTGCAATCATTTTTACAAGATCACTTCACAGGATCAGGACAGCTGTGTCTGAGTTGATTGTCAATATGTCAAAAGTGCAAGGAGCAGAAGTGACGCCAAAAAAACATGTTGAATAAGGAAAAACTCAAGAAGAGCATACGTGTGATTGCTTTGCAATGCTGTGTGATTGAGCAATCATTCTAACAATAACAAAAGAAAACTTTTGCTTAAACAATTGCTTACACGCTCAAGAAATCAATAAAGAAAGAAAATTTAAGTGCAAAAGAGTGTTTGCTTGAGCAATCACACTAATAAAATGACCACTTCTCACTTCAAATCTCATTGCACCGGTAAGAAAGTATGCATCTTTAAAAAATAAAAACAGCTACTCCTGCTGCTTTCTCGCCAGTTCGGCAGAGTCATATAATTAAAATGTACTGGTGCTGTCTCCTTGAGAACAGTAGCACTGCGGCCTTCTGCTAACCTCCCCTTAGTAATAAAAATCTAAATTGTAGGATATAGTGTCATCGACTAAGACTGATTTTTTGGCCAGAGATCTGATATAGAGTAGAGTTAACTTTGTGGAGTTAATAGCCCCTGGTTCAGTCTGAGGTGGTCTTGATACAGGTAACAAATCAGACTGGTTTACAGCATGAGCTGCATGCAGTCGATTCCTTCTGTTTCTAATCAACACAAGAGTAAAGAACATTACAGGCATACTGGGTCCCAGCTTGTTCTCAGAACAGCTGTCAGTAAAATGGACTACTATAGCAGGGACCACATCACAGAATGTTATTATTGTTCTGTACCCTGCTGCTGCGATTAGTAGCACTCACTGAACATTCTGTGTTCTGTCCTGCCAGAGGAGATGAAGGACAAGGCTGCTGCTGATGGTGTTGAAGTGGCCTAACAGATCTTTTCCAACAAGGACGGGAATGGGGGAAGTGCCTGTGCTTTTTGGGTAAAACTGGTGGGCTGGCTGAGATGGAGCGTGAGAGTTTAAAGTCCTAGCGCACACCGGTTCCTCCATTTTCTTGGAGAAATCCATATGTGGGCAGGGATGGTGGAGAGAGAGAGAGAGGGTGGAGGATGAGAGGGGTGACTGCGGTGACTCTGCTGGTGATTGTAGTGTCCTTGGTAGATAATGCAGGTCATCATAACTCTCATCCAGTGTCAGAAACTCAGCCTGAGTCATGTTCTCCAGTGGTGGGGATTGTGGTTGCCCTGTGCCACCTGTGTTCTGTGTCTCCACTTGTGGTGAGGTGTTTGATGGTCCTTCATCATGGCTGGGCACAGGTGGTGGAGGTGGTGGCTGCACCTGTATTGTTGAATCAGTGCAAAGGGCAGATGGGTGGTGAAGATGGCTTAAGTTGGCACCTTCAGGCTTAAACATCTCTCTGTGACCCCAGAATACATTACAATTGTCAATATAATTCAGACCTTTTAGGCTGCAGGTTATGCTCAGCCATGTGTTGAGGCTGAGCATTTGTGAAAAAAAACATATTCATTAATGTATTAATTCCGTTGAGTAATATTTTCTACTTTAGTGGTAGCCTAACACCACCATTCCTATATCTGATACTGATACACAGCAAAGTGCATTAACAGAAATATTTGATTTTGCACACTGCCACAATCAGAGCAGAGGGTTGTCAGCACAGATCAGGCCTTATTATATATCATGTAGAGCCTTTAAAATGTCATAGGCTTTGTACCATTTATAAAATTGTTGAAGGTAAAAGTTGTGTGATTTTTTAAATTGAGATGTAAGCCTTTGTGTAAAAGTATTTTGCCTGTCACTGTTGCTGACGCATATATGCATGTGCACCCATGTCAACACTGAAATGACAGAGCCCCCCACATTACTAATCCCAATATAACCCTAGTTCTCAGGTCCTTTTTCAGGATTTCTGACTCTTCTCTGTGAATGTCATTTTTGCCCACATACAGAATGATAAAATTGATCGCCCGGTGCTGGGAGAGAATGTTGGGAAAGGTCATCATGCTGACCTTTGTTTTAAAGCAGAAGTATTTGCCAGCATTTAAAAAGCATGGAATAATGTTTGATGTTGTCTTTGAAAACAATCAGACAAAGTCATGTGTTCTCCTGAAAAGCATCGCATATACTACAGAAGAGCTTTCTAGAAACTTCCCATCAAGTTCTACTGGGAACCTTGTGAGGACATGATGTATCGCCTCAGCCCAGAATCTATTGTGTACGAGTTGAAACCGAACTGCTAATGGATTCTGTGCGAAAGACAAACTGCTGGAATCGTTCCCATCCTGGATATTGAATGGGTGCAGAGCCAGAGGCGATCAGCAGGTTAACTGTCATGTCCTTAAAGCCTGGTTTGCTCACAGCAGCTGCTTGATCTCTTTCTTCAAAAAACATTAAATCATGACTTCAAAGTGAAACTGTGTATGTGTTTGGTGTGTGTGTGTGCGTGCGTGCGTGGCTGCGTGCGTGTTTGTGTGTGCATCAAATTATATATCAAACGTGTACTTTGTACTCTTTATGGTGTGTTACTGATATGTATGAATTCCAGCACAGCTTGAGGTGTGAGGTTTCCAATCAATGTCGTGATGCTGTGAAAGTTCAGGAAATTATCTTGCATTATGAGTTAATCCTGCTACAAAAAATAACTATGCACCAATGAAACTGATTTGATTCCATGCCATAACTATGGGATATCTGTCAACCACAGTTACCAAGACAATAAGAATACCAAGTTCATTAGAGACTTCTTTTTATTGTGCATGGCACATAGACAATCAGCCACTTATAGCCAAGTGTGGGATGTTTTGGATTCACAAGATGACATTCAAATCTGTGCATCTGACATCCCCAGGGATATAATCAGACAAGCCTCCCATTTCAGATAATGTATTCCCCATTCTCTTGGAGTATATGCTACAATACAACAGGCTGACAGAAAGGCAGCACAGGAGAACTGAAGTGACTGACTGCTTCTCTGAATGGTCTTCTCAATTCAGATGACGTGTTGTGGTGCTTTGTGACACAGTACAATGACTTCTAACTAAGACTGGTCGTCACATGAATGAAACATACCAATTCACCGACAGTACATAGATGGAATGATGTGCACACTACGAAAAACGTCTCGGTTACTTACGTAACCTCGGTTCCTTAAGCAGGAACCAGATATAACAGTATGGTACATGACGTCAGTCATGGGGTACAAATCGAAGCATTTATCTATTCACGCCTGAAAGGCAGCGAGATCTGTCAGCGCGCGCTCCTGGGCCCGCCTCCCAGGAGTACTATAATATCATTACGCGCCCTCAGATCTGCCTCGGAAAGAAACTGAGCAAGACAATCAATCCAAGGTAACACTGTACACGCCAACTTTGTTATATCTGGTTCCTGCTTAAGGAACCGAGGTTACGTAAGTAACTGCGATATAACAGTATGGGACCCTATACATTCCCGCGTGATAATACAGTGGCAGCCAATTACACACACCAGCTTTATTGAAGCCTTTGCCCTCATAGAGGTTCCTACGGCCACTGGCGGTGAACATATTAACAGGGCAACCTTTATCATAGGCGGCGAGGATCGTGATTCTGCGCCTGTAGGAAACCACCCTGAAATGTTTCATGTGCAACATAACATGTAGACACCGATGAACACACTTATCATATACATCGTTCTCAGGTCAGGGGATTCAGAGATCGCTTGCCTGCAGAACACCATGAAGAAAACTAGGTTCAGCCACATCTAACATATAGAATCTAATGAAAGTGTGGCGAGAACTCCAGCTTGCAGCTTTGCAAATATCTTCCACTGAGACGCCCTTTAGTAAGGCCCAGGAAGACGAGACCCCCCGCGTAGAGTGCGCATGCAACTTCTCCGGGGGATCTAAAGACAAGCTCTTATAAGACAACACGATAGCCTCTACTATCCAACGGGAGAGGCTCGGTTTTGATAGAGGTCTGCCTTTTGCGCGTGCACCGAAGCACACGAATAGCTGATCTGACTGTCTGAAAGTTCTAGTGCGCTCTGCGTAACAGCGGAGAGCGCGCACTGGACAGAGCTTATTCAAACGTTCCTCCTCTGCTGACGCAAAAGGAGGAGGCGAGAAAACTGCTAATTCAATCACCTGATTGCGGAATGGGGTTACCACCACTTTAGGTGTGTAAGCAGCATTAGGTCGCATAACCACTCTGTCACCAGCGATCGAGAACTGAAGGCACGATGGACTGACTGACAGGGCTTGCATGTCACCAACGCGTTTTGCTGACGTTAACGCCAGCAGCAGCGCGGTCTTTAAAGAGACAAACTTTATGTCCACTGTCTCCAGGGGCTCGAACGGAGGCCCTGTGAGAGCACGTAACACCACTAGCAGATCCCAAGAGGGTATGAGGTGTCTCTCTGGCACCCTGAGCCGTCTCACCCCCGCCATAAAGCGTGACGCTAGCGGGTGACTGCCAGGAGAACTGCCATTAATGCCTGCGTGGCAGGCTGAAATGGCAGCCATGTACACTTTGAGAGTAGAAGCCGCCTTCCCCTCATCAAACAACTGCTGTAGGAATTCTAGAATAACGCCCAGCGCGCAGTTAATGGGGTCGTGCTGACGCGCAGCACACCACCGCTCAAAACTGCGCCACTTCAGTGTACACAGAGCCCGTGTCGATACAGCTCGGGCACTCTGTATTGTAGCCACCACCGCATCTGACAGGCCTGACGCTCTGAGCCTGCACCTCTCAGGTGCCAGGCTCTGAGACGCCACCACTCTGGATGGGGATGCCACGCTTTTTTCTCTGTTTATTACAAAGCCCAGTCGATACAGGTGCGCCACCACTAGATGGCCGTCCTGCACTGCTGCAGCCTTTGAATGAGAAGCAATTAACCGTCCAAATAATTGTAAACGCGTAAGCCGCGTAGACGTAATGGGGCGATGGCTGCCTCTACGCACTTGTAAATACCCTCGGCGCTAGGGACAGGCCGAATGGGAGTGCGTTGAATTGGTACGCTATTCCTCCGAACGCAAACCTCAGATATCTCCGATGTCTGTGGTGGATCGGAATGTGGAAATAAGCGTCTTTTAAGTCTATCGTGATAAACCAATCGTTTGGCCTTATAAACTGCACAAGCCTGCGTGGGGTCAACATTCTGAACCGTAGCGGCATGAGTGCTTTGTTTAACACACGTAGATCTAATATTGGCCGATAATTCCCGTCTCTTTTGGGTACGAGGAAGTAACGGCTGTAGAAGCCTGCATTTTCCTCCTCGGGAGGGACTCTGCTTATTGCCTCCTTTCTGAGCAGGGAGATTATCTCTTCCCGTAGAAAGTGAGACTGTTCTCGCTGCACCACAGACTGTATCACTCCGCTGAATGGCGGAGGGGAACGGGCGATTTGCAGCACGTAACCCCTTGTGATCGTTTTTAGCACCCATGGTGACACTGCGCATGCGCGCCAACTCTCCACACAACCAGGGAGGTTGTGCTTTGAGTTGAATTTGTCGGGGACTAACCCGCTCATGGTCAATGAGTCTAAGCCTAGATCTACACCCACTCCGCCTAGGGAAGGAGACGAGATCTGGGGCTGCCCCCTCATGTTTTTGAAAAAAATGTGGGGGTGCGATTGCACTGTGTGCATCGCGGGGGGAGTTGCACAAGCATGCCTGGGCACTGCGCCATCTGGGACAGGAGTTAGGACATATGATTGTGGTGCTTGTGAAAACCTGCTTACCGTGCTGGACATGATTTCCACATGTGAGCGACGGGCTGATTTCTGTGGAGGCGGTGTGGACTCCACCGCTCCCCCCTGTGTGACGAGTGGCTGACTGTCACGATCAGGAAGCCTGAGGTCTCCCTCTGCCTCGCCCGCGGCGAGCGGAGTGCTGCCGCGAAGCCTGGGCTGCGCCCTGGGCAGGGCGCGCAGCTGGTCGCTGTGCTGCAGGCTGCGCTGGAGGGCGGAAGGGGTGTCTCTGCCAGCCTCGCCCGGTGGACACCTTTGCTGCAGGCGCTGGCGAGCGGAACCCGCTTCTCTTCTGGCCCGGTGTGGGTGTGGTGTGTCCTGAGGAGGACGTCTCACCCGTGCCACTAGAGCGAGGCATCCAAGCCTGGAATACCTCTCTGCTCTTCTGCTGTTCTTCGAACTTGGCAGCCATTGTGACCACTGCCTCCCCGAAGGCGCCCTGGACAGAGACCGGGGCGTCGAGGAGTGGTGCTTTTTCTCTGTCTGACAGTTTAGCCAGTGATAGCCACAGAGACCTCTGGGTAGCCACCGCGGCACCCATCACCCTCCCCAGTGCCTCTGATGTGCACTGAGTTAGTCTGAGCGACAGATCCGTCGCGCGACGGAGTTCTGCCACAGACGGGTGATCTTCCCCCAGCGACAAGGCAAGCTCAGTCAGGAGCTTTGCCTGGTAGCGCTGTAGCAATGCAGCCGTATTGGTCGTGCAGGCAGCCTGCCCTGCAGCCAAGTAGGACTTCTCTGCCAGCTGAGCCTGGTGTCTGCCCACCCGCATGGGCAGGAGAGGCTTCTGGCCGAGACGCATCATGGGGGAGGCGGGCCAGAGGTAGCCCGCTACTGCATCCTCCACCTGAGGAAAGGAGAGGTAGCCCCTCTCCTTAGCCATGTGGAACTGCATGTAGGGCGCGAACCCCGGCACCGGGGCTCGACCCGAGTAGGGTATCGCCCATGTCGCCTGCAGTTCCTCGTGCACCTCCTCGAAAAAGGGGATGCAGCTGGGAACTGACGCGGCGGAGCCAGCATAAAACTCCCCGTCCAGCAGCGAGGACCGCACGCTGGGAGGGGGAGGGAGAGGGAGCCCGAGGCAGCTGGCTGCTCTCAGCGCAACCTCGTGGAGTTGCTGGCCCAGGAGCCGAGACGAGGTAGGAGGTGTCTCCACCCGCATCCTAACGTCATGGCTCGTCTGCATTGCTTCAGCGATTGAGCTGTGCTCATCGGAGAAGTCTAGCAGACTATCATCATCCAGGCTGATGTCCAGCTCGAGTTCAGGCTGGACACCGCTTGGTTGAAGCTCCTCAACCTCGCTGCCCGCAGCCCCAGGGCTGACAGGTGGCGGAGACGGGGAGAGACCCGGGGGCGGAGCTGCCGCTGCAAGGCGAATGCTCACGCTCACCAAGTCCGAGGCTGAAGACGCACTAATTCCTACGGGGGCGTTAACCCCCGGATGGAACCAGTGCAGTCTCCTCGGCGTCCTTGCGCTTCCAGAATGCAAGGCGCCTGGTAGCCTTAGCTAGCGGGAGGTTAGCACAGATGGAACAGACAGGGGCTTTGCCCGAAAGCGCGCCCTCTGCGTGGTCCATGCCTAGGCAGGTCACGCACCGATGGTGGCGGTCGCCCTTGGGACGGACGTGACCGCAGTCGGGGTAGTGTCTGGCCATCTTTTTTCAATCTGAAAGTAGAGAAGAATGTTAAAACACAAGCACACTATCTGCAACGAACACGTTGTTATCTAGCTAGCAGGCTAGTCAGAAACTTAGCCAGCCAGGCAGCCAGGATAGCAGCCACTACTTTCAAAATGAAGTTGAGCCAACGAATTTGTAGCGCCCTGAGCTAGTGAGGGTTAAGGAACCCAGATAACTCACCAACCCGTAGAGAGCGAAAAGCACACAAAACTCTTTTGACTGTGGTAGAGCGTTTGAGATATGCTCGGAGATGTTCACTCCGTCTTGCGAAGTTTCAAAAGAGGCAGATCTGAGGCCGCGTAATGATATTATAGTACTCCTGGGAGGCGGGCCCAGGAGCGCACGCTGACAGATCTCGCGGCCTTTCAGGCGTGAATAGATAAATGCTTCGATTTGTACCCCATGACTGACGTCATGTACCATACTGTTATATCGCAGTGAACTGCGATAAGGAACTACGAGGAAATCTTGTCAAGGTCAAAAAGACGGGTGTGAGTCATTGCTTCTGGATGTGAATCTCGGCACATGTCACTTTGCCGTCTGGTGCCACAGACCTGCTCAGTGGGAAGGCGAAGGAAAGGCAAAGTCACCCTGTAAGCAGTTGTCAGTGACTATGAATGACTTGATGTGAATCCTAATGACTTTCTAATTTATCTAAGACTTTGATATTGATGAGACAGAGACCAGCAATCAGAATTAAACCAGTACTTTATCTTTTGCAAAAGAGGAAGTGTGTCACAACCAAATGTCATGAACAGACTCCAAAGAAAAGCCAGCCTTTATGTGAGTATAAAAAACATGTTTCATGAGCAGACAAGGGGCGTTATTTTCCCATCCCATTGCTACAGAAGTTACAGCAGTGATCTCAGAACATGTCCTTGAAAGAAGAACGGTATGCATGACTATCAGTACAAAAACAGGTGGTTTGCCTCAGCAAGAGAGTAGGCCTCAGCAAACAGGATAAGCAAGCAGATTCAAATACAATAACAATGTCCTCATTACATTTCTCCATCACTTTCTTACACTTAAACTAATACTGTATAATGCTCTAGTGATAATTGCATCTAAACAGAAATGAGTGACTGTTGATAAAAAAGGTTTGCCAAATGTGAATATGAATATTATAGCCAATGTGTAGCTGTTATACTGTATATATCAAGAAACACAGAATTTGAATCATTCCAAACAGTGTTTTTCTTCAGCAAGGCCTTTATAACTATAACCAAGGCAGAGGTTATGTAACAGCTGTCACTGCATGTGATTTCAATGATCAAAGCCTGCAGGCCTGACCTCATTGTGGGTCGTATTTGATGTGTCCTACACTTCTATTCAAACACATTGCTCAAACATGACATTGGGTGTACCAGGTCACACTGACACAACAGATTTAACCAAAGCAACAACAGCAGTCATCTTCTGTATGTCTCTCTGTGTGTGTGTGTGTGTTTTCTTTAATTGACCTCCGTTAACCTCAAGGATTACAGGAAATGATTGCCTCTGGATCCTTTTGCTTTCATTTGTTTAATTGGAGTCATTTTCAACTGCAAGGGATGCAGTAAATCAGATCCAGCTCAGTACTGTGGAAAGGCGCACAGTCCCTTGAGCTTAATAACATTATAGTGCATGAAACCTGATGAATTGGTTGCAACACTGAACGCTCAGCAAGGCAAAGCCCAGAAAACCAATTAGCATATATTTGTAATTCTACAAACTGCAACACACTCAGGCATACAGAGTATTTCAAGATAGACTGAAGGAAAGGTGAAAGAAGGAGAGTGATGTTAAAAGTGAAAATGTACCAACAGATGATATTTAGATTATTAAATATTATTTACACTTTCATGTAACTTGTGTGGTCCATTTTATGCTGTGAATGACAATTTGGACCTACATGAACTGTTCCTCTTTACCCTACCAAAGAGTTGCAAGGTCATACAGGAATGTTTCAGCAGCTGTGAATGTTTCAGATAAAGAGTACTACATAGCCAGGCAATCTGCCCAGTTGCTGCAGCAAAGCAACTTGACCCAGGGAGCGGAGTTTACTGAAAATACTGAAAATGTTTTTTTTTTTTTAGGGTAGATGTCGGCACGCTTATACCTGAAAGCAGGGGAAAAAATGCATTGTACAGGCAAACATCACCAGCAAACATAGATTATGCATAGTGAACAGTGATGCTATACAGTGTACAGCATCACTATTCAAGGAATTCTGGATTGCATGGATGTTCTTAAACAGAGGTAAGTACAGTACGTCCTCAGTCCTAGTACCTCCACTGCACCTCTTACCTCCAAAACAAACCCATCCTCCTGTGCTCTGTAAATACCGGACCATACCTGACCACATTAATAGCTTTCTGGAGAAGATGAACACAGCTTATTTGCAAATCAAGGCCATTATAACCACACTGACATCAATCAGGTGAGTTTGAAGCTGCTTTAACTAAAGTAGTTGACGGGTACTGAGGGGTGGGAGGGGGATTAAGGATCCCAATGAAAAATGAATGAGAACTCTGTTTTTTGAGTTGCTATAAAGATCATTCTGAGCCATTCATCAATTTCACAGAAGAGCTCATGGTGTATTGATTGAGGCTATATGTAGTGTGCCATTTAGTTGATCATGCAGAGGATTGTATAAACACATGCAGTATGTTGTGGGCACAGCTTTGCATGATGGCTTTAATCGTGCCAGGTTAATCGTGCCCTGTGTCTGCTATCCTGTGTCCAAGATAGTAGGGGTTGACACTTTCAAAAGGGTGAGACCATGTTCCTGTCAATCGGGCATTTCACTTTGCTTTATCTGGGATATCACCCCAAAATGGCACTCTATCAAAGCTCTCCAACATCTGTGACATTTGTTGAATATGTTCACGTGCCACAGGGATCTTTAATGAGAGGCTGTGGTAGCAGGATTTCCCACTGGAGGTTCTGACTGTCTGGATCAGAGAGGATTTTGAAAAAAAAAAAAAAAGAGAGATCCTCCAGACACCAGACTTAACTTCCAGTTTCTTTCATAATACAATGCCAATATGCTGTCTAGCGAGAGCATGGTGTACAGCTGCCACCACAGCTATATCCCTACAACTTCACCCCACTCCCACTACGACCTGGCAGAGCATATCATCGTGAATGTTTGCCAAGTTCCAAGCCCAGGGTCTGTGGCTCTTTGTAACAACCCTTTTCTTCCCCGCCAAAGCATCCCATTTGGCTCTATATCTGGTGAGATTTTGTATCCTTTATAATAAGTTATCCTTACTATTTGTTTAATCAATTTACGCACAGCATGTTAGATTTTAGTGTTAGCATTTTTAACACTTCATGGTTCCGAAGAAAAAAATCCCTATGGAAAAAGGAATAGGTTGTTGTAATATCTGCAGTAGAAAACATTGGCAAACGTGGTGAGTGAAATGTAGCGATCAGTCTATCTTTTGTAACAAACTGTTGTCTTGATGTTGCTACCGATATGCTACAGCAGAAAAGGAATGGACTATTGTGTCACTTGCCTCGGGCAACACCAGGGACTCTAGAGTGGCATCCATGGTTACAGACAACTCTTAACTCACACCACATGGTTTCTTATGAAACGTTACAGCTCTAGTGCCTAAAACGTCTTATTTATTTTATTCACCAGATTGTGGCTATCAAATCCTTAGGTAATTAATGTGTCACTCACTTAACCCGAGCTATGGTTGTCAAGTTCAGGGGATTCTTAACTTCTGCCCAAACTTGAAAAAGGCCTTGGCCATCAACAGGGTCAAAGTGGAAACAACCAGTAGCATCCCTGGAAATGGCCAGCAAGTTAAGTCCCCAATTCACCATCCATCAAGTCAACATGTGCTTTACAAACACTCACTACCTGTTCTTAAATGACTCTGCACTTCCTACTTCCTGGCATGAGGACCACAGCCTGTTTAAAAATAAGAGTTTTATTTTTTCTCAAAACAAAAGTCCCTTTCCAGTTAAGATCTGACAGCACAGTTATCTTCTGCTCACCTTATGACATTGGTGATACATTAAGCTAAGTGACTTGCCTTGTAGTCTGTTATTTTTAGCTGGTAACAAAGGGATAGCAACATGGGTCTATGGACTATACAGAGACAACATACACATGCATTTTAATGAACATAATCGAATGCAGGGTCTTTCAAGCAGTTATTTAAAGCGGCAACAAGGAGTTCTGTTCCAAAACTAGCAAGTTAACTACCTAAAAGGCATGCAAAAACCTTGTAAATACCACCAACAGCCCAGTTGACACTGATAGAAGCTTGCCAACACACTAACTTTTGGCAGTATATCTGGCAATGTCATGCTGTGAAAGCTTGTTTTCCATTTTTTGCAGGGTGTTCCAGTCCAGAACACAGAACTACATAGGGCATATCCTGGATAGGTAGTGGGAAAGACACAGGTGTTTATCTGTCCTTCACATGACCATATGCTATCAAAATAAATTTGAGGATGGTACCAAAACTAGTTGCCTATAAAACCATACCTCAAAAAGTGTCAAATTTTTGCAAAGTGTTACTTTAACTGCCACAGGCGTTATCTTATCGATATCGACCAAAACCCCATTCATTCTCTTAAAGGGATTTTCTTTTTAAAACCGGAATGTGTAAAAATGCTAATCCGCCGCATACAAAATGACAACGATCACTCCAACATTTTATAGCAACCATCCAGTTAGAACTAGTGAGGCAGTTTGTTCTGTAAGTTAAGAAAAGACTCAATGTGTGGTGGAAAGAAGTAGTTCTACAAACAACTCTGTGTTAGTCGAACAAAACGTGGAAATCATATCTGCAAATGAACATAATTCAAGGACGGCAACTGTGGTATAAGTGGGATAATGGACCTCACCGCGTTCGGGTGGCAGAAATGAATGCACTTTCTGGTGCCGCCTAATTGCCACTCCGGTTCAAGTTGTAGCCACATGTACCACCTGTGCATTAATTCCTGCTACCGGAACGCTGTCTCGTCCATTATCCATTATCCCTTACATAAAAATCCCCCTTACCTGGCTTACTCATCTGCACTTTCCTCAGCTGACACCATGTACTTCACATTTCATCCTGTCGTTTCCATTTTGTCAACCCCATTTCAACCTCGCAGGTGCCACATAACGGTTGTTTAGACAAAAAGAAGAACAAGAACAAGAAGTAATGCAGTGAGTTTACATCAAAGGAGCCATTCACAAACCCGTAAGATCCTCACATCAAATGAGCCATTCACAAAACCCATGAGATCCTCACATACATTAAAAGAATGCAGCAAACAAAAAAGCTGATTATTGACAGTAAGTTGCAGTAGATGAGCTTACTTTATGGGATATGTCATTTTATTTTATTTTTATAGGATGTCATTTTGGCTTTATGGTAATGTTAACTATGCTGTAGTTATATAATAATAATAATCACAGTCATAAAATGATATAATTAACATGCAAAATAGTATAAAACATTCACCTTAGTATGACATTACATTATGACCTTGTATGTGGGTTTTGAGTCTTGAAAGCAAACCAGATTTTTCCCCACTGGCACTGAAATTGTTCAAGATTCTAAGATGCTGCTCACTGCGCAAACGGGCATTCTCCAAGAATTTCGCCAACACACAGAACAAATGGTTGCAACAGTCTCATTATAAAGACTCAACGACAGGTTTAGGACTGTATTATTCGGCAGGACTGATGTGTTTGTTTTGAAAATGAATGCACATATTTTACCCTCAGTTCAACTCCTTGAATAATAAAACCTAGGTGTTGTTCGGTTTCTGCTATTTTTTCTCACTTCATCTCTCCCCCCACTACCATCACTAATGATAAAGATCAAGATAATCGAGAACTGTGAGCACTGAAGAAGATCATGAGTCATGAGCTCTTTTTTCATAAGTTCTCCGTCTGAATCCACTGCTTTGACCTTCACTCGGTGGGCGAGGCCCGTGATACTGCACACTGCCCAGTTTGTTCACACCAAAATGCAGATATGAATATTTAAGATGAATGATAAATGGAGCGGCCCACTTGTGAGGTGAGGATGTTCAACGATGAGGCACATTTTATCTGTGTAGCAGTGTCTGTGTCATTAAGTATTCATTGCCTGTGTTGGCTCTTGTCTCATGTTTAAGTATTGGTGTTAGCCTTTTTTTTTGAGCTGAGGTAGTATTTGACCCAGTAATTCTGTTCTGTCATTACAGGCCGTGCAATGACAGATGGCCCAAAATGACAATGACAAAGTGAAAGGAATAGAAACAGGCCATGATAAATCTCTGTAAAAGAACTCTGACAACTAGGTTGGCTAGGAACTCTCTTCTGGTACCTACATAAACTCTATAATAAAACCCCATAAGGAATCTTGAATCCTTACGTCTTTATATGATATAAGCACCCTCTCTGAGCCCTACTCACAGCCCTGACTTAATTCCCATTAAAGTTGAACACTGTCACATTCATGGTTTTTCAGCGGAGTACTTTATGGGACAGGGAGGTAGAAGAAATCAAGCTTCAATTCCATCTCTTGTTACCTTCCAGTAATCACTAGGGCACAAATCAGCTGGGAGAATGTCTGCTGTGCCCCAGTGTAGGCGGGCGATAACAGAGATTGATAATGGGTTTATCCTCAGGTCTGCAGGACTGATGGACGCTACAGAGGCTCGTGGGAAGAAGACACCCTGGATGCCGAGGTGCGATGGACAAAGTAATTGAGAGGAGATGTATTTATAAAGTGCCCTGCTCAGCTGCCACTGATTCCAGTAAATCTACAGGGAGCCAGAGGACAAAAAAGAGAAAGGGGAAAAAAAAGAAATAAATGTCAGAACCCAGGGACAACCACAGAGGCTGTCCTGGCCACTGGTAGCAGGTAATAGGGGTGCCACTTTCTCACACAATGCACTTCGACCAAAACAACCCCCTTGCGTGAAAACTACATTTTAAAAGAAGGAACCATCTATCTGTATCTCTTGTGATAAGAAAAGGGACAAAATGTAAAATAAAAGTGGAAAATATATAAATGATAAGTTTAATTGCACTTTCATTAGGCCTATGTTGAAGCTGATTCTTTGACAATTCAGTGATCTTGAACAGTACTTTCCTGAAATTGTACCTTGTCAAAATGCATGCCATTCATTTCAGTCAGTCTTCTTGTTGCCAACCAGGTTCTGCTTTTTATATTGATGAACCAAGTGTAGCCATTCCAAATGAATACATAAAAAGTACAATGTGCAGGATTTAGGGGGATCAATTAGCATAAATAGAATATAGTATTATGATTATGTTTTCATTGGTGTACAGACACCTGTAATTATGAATTGTTGTGTTTTCGTTAGCTTAGAATGCTCTTCGTATCTACATAGGGAGTGGGTCCTCTTCCATGGAGTCTGCCTTGTCGCACCGCTTGTCGCAGTAGCCCAACAAGAACAAACCATAACACTGGCTCTTGGGAGGGCCTTTCGCATTTGTATGGAAACTGATGACCACTGTAGGTTGTCCTAGGATGTCACAAAGGGAGGGGTGATGGAGGGGTATTCAGATGGTTGCAATCTGCAACCTCGGAGCTAGATGCCACTAAATCCTACACAATGCATCTTTAACACACAATCATTTAACTTGAATTTAACACTGACATTTAAATATGAATTGATAAATAGAATGAAAGAATGTGTGAAGCTCTAGAGCGTTCAATGACGATTTCATATTTTAAAGTTATTGTTGTGAAAACAATGCGTCTTCACGCACTTCCACACCAGGATGGTGGCGGTCAGGACTTCCAGAGTGTGTAGGTGAGGGTGTGAGGGAAACAGCAAAAAAGGTGAAATATGGTGCGATTTTGTGCATATTTATTTACATTGCATAAACATTGAGCAAAAAAGTGCAGCGTCAAAGTCAACCAAAAAATACTGAACGTTGTTCACTATAAATGGCACAATTTGCAGCATAAATCACAACAACCATTTGTAATGGGTAGCCTTTATTAACTTAAGAGTGTGCAGTAATCACGAGTGTTGTGGATGTAAACAGTGTTGTAGTGGCATAATATAAGAGTGCTGTGATTGTGTGTACAAACGTAACCAATGAGCTGTAGTGTTACCGTAGTTCACAGGTGTTTGATGTGACGTGTAGTAGGACTGCCCCATTGCCTTGTTTCCTTTCTCTCTCGGTCTGCTGTCCACTGATTGCTGTCCTATCCCTCCGTTTTAGCTCCACCAATCCGTGAACCTCGGACGTGATTGAATGCAGTATTTATTGCATACGGGAACTCATCCATGGGGAGGGGTTTTGTGAAGGGAGCACCGGAATCCACGAGCGGCCTGGTTGCAATTGAGTGGCTACATCTTTAGATGTTGGTATAAAGGAGTTTTCCTCCGTGGCGATTGCGCCTCCCAAGCCAGCTCTGCTACAGGCTTGTATTCCGCCTGGAGAGTTTCTCTATCAGGCACGCAAGGGTCCTGTGCTTCCTCGCCTGTTTCAGGCTTCGACCTCCGAAGGTACTATGTATGTGTAACTGAGCATCGGAACCGGCCTAGCTGTTGTTATTCGGGCGTCATTGACGCTGCCGGTTTCCGTGAGTAGCCTGTGTGGTTGCCAGGTTTGTGACTGATCCTCCTTAGTCGCATTGGCAGTTTACCAATGGTTGCCAGACATTGAGTTTAGCTGCTATTTAGAACACCGCTGTTATTTATACTATTTATTGCCTGTACTTATTTATTGGGGACTAGTGGACTGCCCACTGTCCCTTGTTGGTATTCTTGTATCTGTTTTTACTGTTTGTGACATTAAATTGCAATTTATTAGACTATTGCCTATTGTGTGTGTGTTTTAACCAGCCACAAGCTTTAACGAACCTGTGTGAACTTAATTCATATTTAATAACGGCCCTTCTGGGCTGGCGTAGTCGGCTACTTCACTATTCCCTAGTGGTAAATCTTAGTATAGGCCTTTTCGGCCCTTACATCTTTTGACGTGTGTCGGCAGGATATATTTTAAGCTTTAGTGGCTGGGTAAAATATTTTGTAATGAATTCTAACCCTGGTGGTGGTGGAGACCCACCGACTGGACCAAACGCCCCTGGTGGAGGTCCTCCACCCACGCCAACCACCCCACTCTTTGTCTTCCCATGGTTTTCAGGCTCCATGGGGATGTCTAAATTCAGTGGGGAAAAGACCGGTGTAACATTTTTACAATGGAAAGACAACCTGATGACTATGTTCCGTATCCAGAGTACTCCTCCAGATATTCAAAGGGAGTTGGTGCTAGGGTCATTGGAGGGCAAGGCCCGACGTCAAATAATGATCTTAGCTGAAGATAAACGGGATACTGTCTTAAAACTCTTTAACCACCTGAGTTCGTTATATGGTGATAAGGTACCTGCCTCTGTTCTCCGTTCGATGTATTTCAACTGTAGGCAAGAGGCCAGAGAGACTGTCCGGGCTTTTGCCTTTCATCAACAAGAACTGTTCCAGCGCCTGAAAAAGAAGGATGAGGAGAGCCTGGCAAGAGATGATGTCCTTTTGAGAGATCAGTTTATTGATGGCCTAAGAGATGTGGCTTTACGCCGTGAGTTGAAAACTAAATTGCTCCTTAACCCCAATATTAGCTTTGCAGATATTAAACAGGAGGCCATCTTCCGAATGGAGGTATATGGAGAGGAAGAAGTGTCTGCCCAAGTGTACTATACAGAGCAAGTGAAGAAGTCAACACCGCCTGAAGCATCACTTGGTAAAATTAAGTATGAATTACGCAATGAAATTATGGGTGAGATAAAACAGCAAATGACCAGCCTTTCAGAAGGTATATTGCAGGAATTGCGTTCTGAACTCCAACCATGGGGACATACCCCAGCCCAGCTGGATGGAGGTGACCTACGACGGTCCAGCCGACATACAAGGGGACTACCACTGGAGCGCTTCATGTTCACGGAATAAGGGAGTTTCAACCTATTGGGTGGTAGTGGCGGGACTCGACTAGGAAAAATGGGGGGCGAGTGTAATGGGTAGCCTTTATAAACTTAAGAGTGTGCAGTAATCACGAGTGTTGTGGATGTAAACAGTGTTGTAGTGGCATAATATAAGAGTGCTGTGATTGTGTGTACAAACGTAACCAATGAGCTGTAGTGTTACCGTAGTTCACAGGTGTTTGATGTGACGTGTAGTAGGACTGCCCCATTGCCTTGTTTCCTTTCTCTCTCGGTCTGCTGTCCACTGATTGCTGTCCTATCCCTCCGTTTTAGCTCCACCAATCCGTGAACCTCGGACGTGATTGAACGCAGTATTTATTGCATACGGGAACTCATCCATGGGGAGGGGTTTTGTGAAGGGAGCACCGGAATCCACGAGCGGCCTGGTTGCAATTGAGTGGCTACATCTTTAGATGTTGGTATAAAGGAGTTTTCCTCCGTGGCGATTGCGCCTCCCAAGCTAGCTCTGCTACAGGCTTGTATTCCGCCTGGAGAGTTTCTCTATCAGGCACGCAAGGGTCCTGTGCTTCCTCGCCTGTTTCAGGCTTCGACCTCCGAAGGTACTATGTATGTGTAACTGAGCATCGGAACCGGCCTAGCTGTTGTTATTCGGGCGTCATTGACGCTGCCGGTTTCCGTGAGTAGCCTGTGTGGTTGCCAGGTTTGTGACTGATCCTCCTTAGTCGCATTGGCAGTTTACCAATGGTTGCCAGACATTGAGTTTAGCTGCTATTTAGAACACCGCTGTTATTTATACTATTTATTGCCTGTACTTATTTATTGGGGACTAGTGGACTGCCCACTGTCCCTTGTTGGTATTCTTGTATCTGTTTTTACTGTTTGTGACATTAAATTGCAACTTATTAGACTATTGCCTATTGTGTGTGTGTTTTAACCAGCCACAAGCTTTAACGAACCTGTGTGAACTTAATTCATATTTAATAACTGCCCTTCTGGGCTGGCGTAGTCGGCTACTTCACTTTTCCCTAGTGGTAAATCTTAGTATAGGCCTTTTCGGCCCTTACACTTAGCTTCTCAGCAAGCTAACGCATGTACATGCTTCTCCAAACGCCCACAAAAACTAGTTTGAAAATCCACAGCTTAAATAAAGCCCTCCAATTAGCCAAATTGGAAAATACTAACATCAGTAGGGGACTTCCCTGTCCGTTAATACACAGTTGAACATGTTAGAACATGAGATGACCCCCGCACAAATCATTTACGTCCCCCAAACCCAATCATGCATTCAAAATAGGCACTTCTCTGGGTATCAGGTTTCCTTGGGGAACAGAAAGCGTGAACAGGAAGTGCGTGTGATGTCAGTGTCTGATTGTGTTGTGCGTAAATGTATGGATTAAGGGCGTGTCATGAGTTATGGAGCGGAAACAGCTGGTAGATAACTGATCACTATGATGGTGACTTGGAAATGGAGAAGAATAAGAAGAAGAAGAAGAAGAAGAAGAAGAAGAAGACCTGGAAATGGGTGAGTAACAAAGGGATTTGTGAATTATGATCGTGTGATGTTTAATGATGGAATGCGAGACGCGGTTGACGGCACTGTGCTACATTCCAAACATTACCAGGGTGCATGGATGCGTGTGCGCGTGTTTCCGTGTGTAGTAAAACAGTTTTGATCAGTTTAAATGTCGCGGGTAGTGTCAGGCATGTTGGTGGAAAGGAGGGGCTGCCTTTCCACACTTGTGCAGTTTCATATTTTGATCTCTTGTGAGCGGGGGCGAACTGGGACTGAAAACAGCCCTAGACGTTTTGTCCCAAATAGGCCCACTACAACCAGTACACAGAAACATAGCCTGGGGCAGGGTTACCATGATACTTTCAATCCAAATTCAAAAGTCAGTAAACTCCCAAGAGACATATATTCTGTCATGCTGCAGATGAGGTCCATATGAATATGCCATTCCAATTAAAACATTACACTAAAATGGAGGGGTGACAATACGGTTGCATACCCTTTTTCTCTAGCCTAAAAAGAAACCACAGATGCCTCTTTTAAGTTTACAGTTTTTTTTAGATCAAACAGATATTGAAATGTAAATTAGACAGCTCAGCTCCCACTCAGTTTCAAATAGAAACACAGGTTGAGCCACAAATGTAATGCTTTGAGGAAAATGCTCTTATGTATTGTGTCACCTTCATCTTAAGTTTGGCCCTGTTAGAATACCATGGAGGGGTGCCAACGTTGCGTGGAGTTTTCAGTAGAGTGGAGAAGTCGTCCACAGTTTAGTTCTCTGCCCACCTTTGTATTAAGTTAAATAATTATCTGATCAATAACAACTGGTTATGAGAATGTGTCTGATATCACACAACAACTCCTCAGCACAAAAGTTTTTTGTATGTTAGTAATTTTATTTCCCATGTAAAGTTACAACGGTGGCTAGCTCTGTCTTTCAGTGGCTCTTGTGCAGAGGTTCCTCAGACGATGAGATGGCATTACATTTACATTTAGTCATTTAGCAGACGCTTTTGTCCAAAGCATAGAATAGTCAAGCTATGAGCAATAGAACCTGGTGTAACAATAAATACTACTTTACATAAGAAATATAACTAAATGAAATAAAAAAAGAAAAAGAAGTGCAGAATGTAATTGCTGTAATTGCAAGTTACGCACTACTCGAAGTGCCAGTTAGGACGGGAAGTGCTCTCTGAAGAGTTGGGTCTTCAAAAGCTTCTTAAAGGTAGAGAGGGACGCCCTTGCTCTGGTAGTGCTGGGTAGTTCATTCCACCAACGTGGAACTACAAATGAGAATAGTCTGGACTGCCGTACTCGCACAGACGGCAGTGCCAAACGACGCTCACTAGAAGAGCGCAGCATCCTGGGTGTAACATTTGCCCTTACAAGAGCATTTAGGTAGGTGGGAGCAGAACCATCAAGCACTCTGTAGGCAAGCATAAGTGACTTGAACAAATTACAAATATTGCATTACAAATACTGATGGTGGCAGGTGGGCCAGGCAGCCACTTGATATCGCTCCTTCCAAGCAAACCAGTGCATATGGAGTTAGACACAGGGCAACATTGCGGAGAGACTGTGTATCAAGAACACTTGAAACATATTCCTTGCTGGTGCTCAAGACCTGTACTGGGGAAACTGTTGCTGTCAAGGGTCTTGCCAAGGTCAATGTTGAACTGAATAGGCAACGTTTAAAATTGCCTTTGTTTGTTGTAGAGGCAGACTATCCATCTATGAAGACTCACCGGCTGGTAGCACGAATGTTAGAACACGGGGAGACAGCCTTAGAGCAGATCCTGAAGAAAAATTTGTACAGATACACTGGGCTGCATGAGGGGCATCATAGCGAAGCTGAACACTAAACCAGATTGTAATCCTCAGTTTTTAAACGCACAGCCAGTCCTGTATTCACTTTGGCCAAAGGTGGAGAAGGAGCTAGATTACCTGATGGAAACCGGGGTGCCAGTGAGAGTCAGTAACAGGGCCACCCCCATCGTGTCAGTCCTTAAAAACAATGTGCAGTCTTAATATGTGGGGATTTTAAGGGGACTGTTAACCCAGTGTGGAAATCAAAAGTACTACTCACTGCCCCTCACTGATGATTTGTTTGTAGGCTTGGCACACGGCAAGTAATTTAGCAAAGTTGACCTCAACCAGGCCTACTTACAGATGCCTGTTGACCCAGAGTCCAGAGAGTACCTGACTGTCAGCATTTATAAAGGACATTTTTGCTACTGTCCCCTGGCTTTGGGGTCACCTCAGCCCCCACTTTGTTTAAAAAAAACATGGATCAGATTTTGCCCGCATTGCCAGGCGTCTAGTGTTACCCTGATGATACCCTGATCACTGGAAAGGATGACACTGATCACCTTCACAACCTGGATGCTACAGTCCAGAAGCTGAAAGACTGTGGACTGAGAGTTCCCCTAGTCCTCCACTGAGTATATGGGTCATGTGATTGAGGAATTTGACTTGGTAAAGTGACTCTCAGTGTGCTTACACAAAATATACAACACAATACAATACAATACAATACAAACAAACAAACAGTGCAACAGTGCAATGGACTAAGGAGTTAAGAAAGTATGTACAAGGCGGAATGGCTATATACAGTAGCTGTGAAATGTTGCACAACAGTAGTGCAAAGAAGAAGTGGAGAGTGCGAGAAGTGCAGGGATAAATATATAAATATAAATATATATGCTACAGTGGGTTAGTTGTTCAGTAGTGAGACGGCGAGGGGGAAGAAAGTTTGAATAATTTGTGTCCGGGGTGTGAGGGGTCTGCAGTGATTTTTCCATAAGGCACCATCAAAGATCAGGGCTATTTTGGAGGCTTCAGACCCCAAAAATGTGAATCTGCTTCAGGTTGGGTGTGACCTCACAAGCCTGTGAGAAGGAAGGGGCAGCGGGAGAGTGAGGGGGAAGCAGGAGGCAAATGGGAAACCCAATAATAGAAATGATGTGAAAGCGATTGTCAGTAACTTCAGACCAACAGAGACAGAGGTGCATTATAATATAAAAGTGATTCTCCACAGTCAACACCAGATGTGTTTCTCATTGCTTGCCCAAGTAAAAGGTTTCTGGTACTACTGACTCATGGAAAGAAATAAGAGTGGTCTGAAATATGCCAGCAGGCATTTCTCAAGTCAAAAGAGACTGTTGAGCTCTGATAAACTCATTCACTTTGACCCATCATTGCCACTGCAGCGGGTATGTGATGCATCACCTTACAGGGTAGGCGCAGTTGTTTCTCAAATCAAGCCCATAGCATTCGTTTCGAGAACACTGAATAAAGCAGAATCAGACTATGCACATATTGGAGATGAGGCTCTGAACATTGAGTTCATAATCCGGGAAGTTTCATCAATATCTGTTTGGAAGATGTGAGATTTACACTCACAAACTAAAACGGCTATCCTCGAAACACATGCTGCCATTCCAGCTCTGGCTGCAAGCAGGATGCAATGATGGGCGGTAGACTGGTTTAAAAAAATCGGATGGCCTCTCACGCCTTTCTCTCCCTGTAACAAGATCTATGACATCAGCATGCTGACATCTTTTCTTTCCATCAAGTGGAAGATGCCCCTGTCACAGCACAATAACTGAAGAACATTTGCTCTGGGGGAGAATGGTCATCACCCCCCCCCCCCCCCTCCCAAACTGCGCAGGCCCATGTTGAAACAGCTCCCTGCTGGACACTGAGGCATGTTGTGTCCATGAAGATAGTGGCACAAAGCTGATTTTGATGGCCAGGTCTTGACAAGAACATTGAAGAGAAAACAAAGTTGAGTGTCACATGCCAGAGAGTAGGAAATGCCTCGGTACGACATCCTCAGTCAGCTCCAGTTCATCTGTGGGAGTGTCCCGGTGAGGCATGGCAGCACATACACACTGACTTTGCTGGACCATATCAAGATAGAATGTCCCGAGTGATAGTAGATGCACACAGCTAACAACCCGAGCGGCCCATCATGAGATCAACAACAACTAAGAAGACAATTGAGAGACTGTGCAAAATGTTCAGCTGTTTTTTGTTGTCCAGAGCTGATGAGTTACATTGGGCCGCAGTATTGTTTCTGATGAGATCGATGTGTTCCTCAGAGAAAACACAAGGTCAGCACCCCATTATCCATCCACAAACTGCCTAGCTGAGAGGTTTGTGCAAACACTAAAGGCACCGGCGGGTCAGGGTACCTTTCACCAACGACTACAAAACTTCCTGTTGACCTACAAAAACACCCCGCGTAGCACCTAAACTAAATCATCTAACTAAATCATCTCCAGCAGCACCGCTACTCAAAAGAGCACTGCGCACCAACCTGGACCAACTCAAACTGCCAACTGAGAGACAAATTGTGGAAAGCAATCAGCACAAACACACCTTTCACCCAGTTGACCATGTACTGGCACTGAGTTACCTGGGAGAACCGAAGTGGGTGCATGCTGAGGTGGTGGCAGTAACAGGCCTTCTGTCATACCAAGTACGCACAGGGGAGGATGTTGTTTGTGAGCACCACACTGACCAGCTGATTGCAAGTAAAGATCCAGCTACAAAGTTAACATCACACACCAGGCACAGCATCCAGCTACAGAGTTAACGACACACACCAGGCACAGTCTCCAGGGGAAGACATCCAGAACCCAGAGAACATGTCAGAGGTCATGCTCTCCCCAGAAACCCTGTTGGCAATCTTCCAGGACAACAGCAGTCTGGACATGGGGCCACAGGCCATTATTCCTCTCGTGAACGGCAGGCACCAAAACCATTTCAACCTATAGCCTATACTTTGGCTGTGTATGTATTCTTGTTCTTGAAGTGGGATAATCGAGATTAGTTGTCTTGGGTTGCAATAATAAGAAAGGGCTCTGTGAAATAAGGAGGGAGGAGATGTTATGTAATGTATCAATTTAATCTTAAATTAGGGCCTGTTGGGATTCCAGTTGAGTTGAGTTTTCAGGAAGAATCGTCTCCCACAGTTTACACCGAGGTACACTTGTGCGGATACAGCTTTGTGCAAAGCAGATACAGACTTTTGTGCTGTTCCCGGACAAGTGGTTACAGACAACCTTAGCGTGTGCGCATTACGATATTATTGTTCACAGACTGCCAACTGTACAGACACAAAATGTAGCTGGGTCAATGACATATAAGGATTTTCAATAGGCCAATTTTAAAATACAAAAAATAAGAATATTGCAATTTTTAAAACATTTAGAATGTTGTGTACCCGTAAATTTATATTAAAAATTTAAATTAAGTGATTTTTCATCTAGATAAATTGGCCATGGCCTTAAAAAATGTCATCTGGTGCGACCGTGATTTATCTTAAAACTAATTAATTTCCTTAACATACTTGACATTTTTTAACAAGTTATCAGTAATATAAAGTGTTTAGAGACAGTATTTGCATTTCTTTTGAGTTTTTGTACATAATGATCTCATATTTTTGTTCCATTATGTCTTAAGACCCCTTCTTTAGTGTACTTATTTTTCCTGTAAAGCACATAAAACTGATAGAAATGTTTAAAAAATACCATTCACTTAAACATACTGTATTAGTGATTAATATTTCAGCCCCCAAAAAATTATATTTTATTAAGAATTAAATACAGTGATTGCTATTATTGGTCGCACCACATGATGAGTGGTCGCTCCAAATGATGTGAAAACCTCCTATCGTTTAAAGAGATCAATAAACAATAAATTCCATACAAAACATAGATTAAAACCAGATTTTATTCAAAAATTCATAGAATTTTCATGAACACAAATAATACATAAACATTCTTTTATATAAAAATGGCGTCAAACTTGCCATTCAGGTCTTGAAGACTAGCTTGCTCCCTGGTGGCTCAGGAGTGCTTGAGGGACCTTCAGTGTGGCACATGGTTTCCCTCAGCTGGTAACATAGGCATGTATACATTTCTGCATGCTTCAAAAGCATGACACCTCCCTATGACTTATTTGTGCCACTTGTGAAAACAAACCCTGGTGAATCTTACCTGGATTGCCTGAATCCGGAACGAACTGTTGTCGGATCTGCCTTCCGTCCACACGAACCCGGCGGATTGGGTCACTGAATCCGCAACCTTTTGAAACCGGTCTCGAGTGGAAAGATTCCAACCCACCAGCGGATCCGTTTTCGTGTAGACACCTGATCCGCACATTTTCTAACCCGATGACGTAATTGCCCCACATGAACGCCCCACGCCCCGCCTCGCAACCTCAGCCTGAACCCTAATTAACCCTGCTTCACTTCATAACAGCAACAACATAAACTAAATCGTAGTTTATGTTGGTAAGGAGCTGGGAGCTGGTAAGGAAAGGGATGACATTAACAAGCCACACTTTAATCCATCACTGCTTAATCTATTTGCATCAGACCATTGTTCAAAACTTTTATTGTGTCCGCAATAGCCTATATGAGAAAATCTGACGTGAAAAGATTTGTATTATAGACGGAAGTTTCAAAACAGTTATTTAACACAAACGAGGGTTATGGCGAAGTGCACGATTCAAACTAGTCCTGTTGGAGTGCTGTGGTAACAGTGATTTCAGAAGTCGTTCAGCAATCGGTAGATTGCTAGTTCGATGTCGACTTCTGACTTCTGTCACTTTATGCGCATGCTCCATGACGTCTTTACAGCGGATTCAACCACAGGTCCATCACTGACTACATGTAGAACTGTAATCTTTGGACAGATTGCATGAAGCTCTTTCAGTATGGGCTCCAGGTGTGCCCACACTCCCTCCTCATCATGGCGGAGGCTGTCTGGCATCTGGTCAAATAGATTAAAACAGTTATAAATAAATTAATACATAAATAAATAATAAATTACTAATAAATGCATAATTACTAAAGTGAAATGAAATGCTCTAAATTATATTTTTTGTTTTTACTCATGATATTGTACAAAGCTTAAACATAAAACGTTGTTTCTGAAATATTAGGAAAAAATTACTCAAATTGCATAAAAAATTCCAAATATTACTTAAATAAAGTACTTAATGCATATAAATCATCAATTGAATATTAAAGCACAAAAACTGCCAATCTAGGACATATATCTGTAGGTACACCTGGAATGGTCTATTGTGTTTGACTTCAATCAGTAACTTGTCTATGGGTTCCCCCGGAAACTACGTCAGGCTTTACCTATCATAAAGTGTAACCTGACGCAATGTTAGCCACGCCCCCTTTAGCTTGAACAATAGCCGCATCTCCCCAGATGTTCTCTCTCTCTCCCTCCCGGCCTCGACCGAGGAGCACCGTCTTGACCCCTCCTCAACTCCAGCAACGCTTGGAGCACACCGTCAACCGGTGAGGAACCACTCTCTTTGTTCTCACGTCTTACGGCCGACATACGCCTAAGATCTCAGTCACCGAACTGATAAGTGAGACGCAGTAAGTGCAGAGGAAAGCAGCTAACAACAGACCTGCTAGCTAACTCCACACAACGGGAACAGAAGGCAGACTGCAACGTTCTGAGCGATCAAATCCTCCGACCTAAACTGCAGGGAAACAGACATCACAGCAAGGACAACTTTCTCCAACTACGGACGGCATCATCACTTGTCTGCCGTTTCAACATCGGACTCGCCAGCACGACCCTTTTCATAAAGGACTGGTAACTCTGACATTAGCTAGGATAGCTAAAATGCCCAGTTATTCACAACCTGGCTAAGCATAAGACTGTTTACATGCCATTGTTCATGTGTTTCATATGTTTTGTTAATGAACGTAACTGTTTATATATTTTCATTGTTAGTTGGTAGTTGGCTTCGCCACACCATCTAAGGGTTATCGTTAGGATTGCTTCTCAGACACATCGGGTCTTGCATGCATCACTAACCATTTCCCTCTTCTAAACATGGCATCTTAATCGCGCACGATTACATATACATTGGCCTTCACATAGCCACACACGCGAAGAGAATACTCGAACTTCGCGCTGCATATAGACTCGCCCTTGTTCACATCACATGTATGTTCGCGTACGTGCACACACATGCACGCGGAACTACGGTGATCAAACAAAGGAACTTTCTTTCGGGCGCGCTCCTAACAGCGCAACCCCGAGCTCATCCCCTATTCCTTCAATTCATTGGTTAGTTACATTTAGCTAGATTACATATTGTGTGTTATTTTCTTATCATCGTGTAAATAAATACTTTGATTATATACGCTGGTTTATTTTTTTCTCTAAATGTGAATACACCTACACATCGTGGTAACCCTAGTACTGACCTAGTATTAACATCTGGAAAAACAAATTAATATTTAACAGCTCTGCTACAACTCCCTACCCTAACAGACCATCACTTAATTACTTTTAATATGCCATTAAATAATGTGCTACCAAACTCAATTAATTGTTATAGTCCTCGCTTATCTGACTACAGCAGATTTCAGATAAAAATTCAATCTATATTTGCTCCGGTTCTGACCTCAGGTGCAGTAGAAGGCTCCTCCACGAACCCGACTAACACACGGCGTCATATATGTACAACACTCAACACTATTCCATTGCACCACTTAAAAAGAAGATCAGAACACAGAAAAGGCAAGCCCCATGGTGTACTGCCCAGACTCAAGCACTTAAACAAACCACACAAAGACTTGAAAGAAAATGGTACACTTCTAATCTAGAAGCATCATGGAAATACAGCCTTGTAACCTATAAAACAACACTCTTTGATACCAAATCAGCCTGTTATTCCTCACTAATTGATGAAAATCAAAGGTTCCTCTTCAACACAATTTCCCGACTAATAGAGAGCCACCCTATCCCTGTAACCTGTATCAGTAATGACTTCATGAACTATTTCATATTACAAAATGATGACAATAAGAGATAGGAATTAGGAACCTTCTCTCCTCTCCCAATCCAATAATAGGCCCCTCAACATGCATGGAGACTACATCAGAAACATCCATGCAGCCAGTTTTCCCAGAATCCTTCACACTTATTGACATCCCAGAACTTGCCTCCCTGATATCCTTATCAAAATTCTCAACTTGCCTATTAGACCCTACCTATAGAGACTATACTTGGAGCAATAAATAACTCTGGCATCAGGATATTTTCCACAATAACTCAAGGTAGCCATCATCAAACTGTACAATGGTATGATGTGAACTAGCTCTGTTAGACCAGACAGCAACGACGGCGTGTATTCTTCAGCAGCACACGTACTTTATTAACTATCTCCAGCTTCGTACATCAGTCATTACTCAATGGTCAAGCGCACCCTAGTGGCCTGACATTCCACTACATCCCCCCCTTTTAGTCATTAACCATATTACTGTTAAAACTTCATTTAACTCTCAATGACCTGGCCACAGAACAAACCAAACATTTAGCATAGTGCATTTCCATCAAACATGAACAACATGTGTATAACATTCTTTAGTGTTTTTCTTTTCCTAACCTTGAAGGAAAGGGTAGACTACCAAAACCTTCTGACTCTGCTACAGGGGTTTATTCTGCCCTTTTTCACAGCAGGCCTACTAAGCTACAATGTTGTGTGTGTGTTACCAGTCCAGTCTTTCAGGTGGGCGGGAGACTCTCCCGTATCTGGTCACAGTCACATTAGAGTCGGGCTGGTCTTCCTGTGGCTGGCCAGGTTCTGGAAGAACAGTCAGCTGAGCCCGGTTTCTTCTCAGCGTTCCCAGCTCCGTCTCCACATTGTATGATCTTGGAGATGATGCCGGTTCTTGGACTGTTCCCGTGGTCTTTGCCGTCCTGATCCATACCCTCTGGCCTGGTTCAAGTATCGGCAACTCTTTTGCTCTGTGTCTTGCTCCATACGCTTCCTTTTGATTCTCTTTCAGCTTTGTGTCTTTTCTTCTGAAAACTTGGAGATCTGGCCACTTTGGCTTGAGAGTTTGTGGCGGGACTGGAACTGTAGATTTCAATTTTCGTCCCATCAGAAGTTCTGCAGGTGAGACTCCGTGAGCTAATGGGGTTGTTCTGTAGGCTAATAGAGCTTTCTGATGATCTTGATTCTTACTCAGTATCTGCTTCACGGTTCTGACCGCTCTCTCCGCCTCCCCGTTGCTCTGCGGGTATCTGGGGCTACTAGTGACATGTTCAAAATCATATTCTTGGGCAAATGCTAAGAACTCAGATGAACTGCGGCCCATTGTCTGTCATTAATACCTCAGGGATGCCAAATCTGGCGAAGATGACTTTCAGTCTCTCCACTGTGGTTGCAGTTGTGAGGGTCGGCAGATTGGCTACTTCAATGTACCTGGAGAAATAGTCAATCACTACCAGGTAGTGTCCTTTCCCCCACTGAAAGATGTCTGCAGCTAACCTCTGCCATGGTCTAGCTGGTAACGGTGTTGTGATCAGTGGCTCTGTGTGGTAAGCAGAGTATTGGCAGCATACCTCGCATCTTTCCACCAGCTCTCTGATGTCTCTTGATAACCCTGGCCACCACATGGATTGCTGTGCTCTGGCAAAGCATTTTGTCATGCCCTGATGGCCATGGTGTATTCTCTCGAGCATCTCTCTGCGCATCGGCGCTGGGATGAGGATTCGTTCTCCCTTCAGGAGGATCCCATCAGCCACATGTATGTCTGCTCTGTATGGCCAATACGGTAGCAGAAGCTCAGGAACTGCTTTCCTCTGCACTGGCCACCCTCTGTCTTTGTATGCTCTGAGTTGTGTCATTGTACCATCTCTGTTCTGTAAGTTTTTGATCTGTTCCAATTTAGTTTTTGTTGCAGGTATATGTTCCATGACGTGGTCAATGTAGACTTGGCACTCTCTTTCCAGGTTGTCACATTCTGTGCTGTTTTCAAGTCCAAGGGGTGCTCGTGACAACGCGTCAGCTAGCACCAGCTGTTTCTGGCACATGTTCCTGGCACATGAATGATCTTGTATGTGAATCTCATCATCCTCAATCTGAATCTGAGAATACGTGGAGGTAAATCATCCAGTGGACGGGTGCCTAGCAATGAGATGAGAGGCTTGTGGTCTGTACGTACAGTAAAGTCTAATCCCAGGAGGTAGGCACTCAGTCGCTCACACGCCCAGGTCAGAGCAAGGGCCTCCTTCTCAATTTGTGCATATCGAGCTTCTGTAAGAGTTAGACTTCTGGATATGTACACCACTGGTCTGAATTCTCCATCTGACTGTCTCTGCATTAACACTCCTCCCAGGCCATAAGACGATGCATCGGCTGAGACAAGTGTTTCTCGCTCAACTGTATTGAGCTAAGACAGTTGGTGAACTCGGCTCTTCCTTTACTGCCTCAAAAGCAGTCTTTTGTTGAATGTCCCACGTCCATGTGCAGTCATTCTTAAGCAAGTCTCTTAGGGGTTTTGTGAGAGTGGGCAGATGAGGTGAAAACTTGCCGACATAATTCACCATACCCATGAAGCGCCTCACGCCTTCAATGTTTTGTGGTTCGGGCATGTTCAGAATTGCTTTAATTTTGTCTGGATCAGCCTCTATCCCCTGAGCACTGATTTTATGTCCCAGGAATTTCACTTGTTTCACCCCAAACTCACATTTTTCATTCAGGGTCATCCCCGCGCTCTCAAACTTCCTGAGGACCTCACACAGCCTGTTGTCATGCTCAGTTTCATCCTTGCCGAACACTAATATGTCATCGGCATGGCACAGTGTTCCTGGTGTGCCGGCAACGATCTGGGACATTCTCAGCTGGAAATGTTCCGGAGCTGAAGAGATTCCGAATGGGAGTCTACTGAAACAATACCTCCCAAAAGGAGTGATGAATGTTGTTAAGGGCTCAGAGTCTTTGTGCAAGGGTATTTGCCAAAATCCTGAAGTGGCATCCAATTTTGAGAAAACTATGGCTCCATCTACCTTTGCTAGAGTTTCATCCACAGCTGGCAGTATGTGTCTCTCGCGACGCACACTTTCATTGAGCCTCGTTAGATCTACACAGATCCTGATGTTTCCGTTAGGCTTCGGGACAACCACTATCCCCGCACACCACTCGGTCGGCTCTTGGATTTTTCGGATGACGCCCATAGTTTCCATTCTATGGAGCTCTGACTTCACTTTATCCATGAGAGGTAATGCTACATGTCTAGGAGCTGATAGGGCATATGGCATTGCACCGTCTGCTATCTTATAGCTACCTTGTAGCTTCCCTAAGCCTAAGAAAACCTTTGGGAACATGGTCTTAAATTTGTTTCCCATGGCTTGGACTGCTGCCACCTGCTGGAGCAGCGGTAGACTCTGAATAGCAGGGAGACCTAGCAGTGGCATCACTAGATCCTGGACTACAAATATTTCCTGCTCTGTTTTCTGTTTGCCCTTTTTAAGACATGCATTAAATGTGCCCAGTACCGTCAATGGTTGGTTATTGGGGCCACATATCAATCACTGTGCTTTTTGCAGTTCACCATCTCTGCCTCTTGAGTACACTGATTCTGGTATGGCGGTGACTGCCGCTCCTGTATCTAACTTGAAATTAACAAGTACTCCATTCATTTGAATGTCCTGTTTCCATATGTCTTGTTTCTGACACTGAATCGTTCCCATGAACGCATCTTCTCCCGTTTCCTGACTTTCTTCAATAGCCTCCACTCGCTGTCCTGATCGACACACCACCGCGAAATGGCCTTTCCTATTGCATCTTCTACAGTCTGCCTCTCTAGCTGGACATTGTTTCCATGAGTGCTGAGGGCTTTTCCCGCATCTTTTACAATTTTCTGTGTGATTTCTCTATGCTGGCGCTGACATCTGAAATTTCCCTGGTTTTCGTGTAGACATTGCATCCACATTTGCTTCCTTAATATCAGTTTTTTGTCTAATCAGAGGCTGTTGTTTCTTTACTTCTTCATTTTGTCTGACTTGTGTTTTTGTTTTAGCCAATGTGAGATTAGGATCTAATTGCAACTTCTCTGACAGTTTGGCATCTCTGATTCCAACTACGATCCTATCTCTTATCATTTCTTCCCGCAGAACGCTATATTGACAATGCTCCGCGAGCTTGTGAACATCAGTGATAAAACTTTCTGCTGTTTCACCTGGCTGTTGATATCTGGTATTAAATTTGGCTCTCTCATAAATGACATTGTGTTTGCCAATGAAATACTCACTCAGGGCTTTGCACACATCTTCATATTTCTTTCTCTGAGCGTCACTCAATGTCAGCGTGTACAAAACGTCGTCACTCTTCTCCCCCATAATGTATAGTAGCGAGTTGACCTGGTACTCCTCAGTCTTTTCTGCTAGTCCAGAAGCCATCCTAAATCGCTCAAAGCGCTGTAGCCATTGCGTCCAACTGTTTGGCTCATCAAAATTGAAGCTTGCCGGGGGCGGTATCGAAAATATCTGGTCTATTCTGACCTATGAATCTGACGATATCCCTCTCCTTTTCTTATAAGGACAAGTCAACGAGCTAGCAGCTAGTTCTCTTGCTTAGCAACTTGCTAAATCACCACCGCAGGCAAATTCTAACGTCTTCTTAACAGTTCCAATTGCACTTTCGTTTTACTCACATTATCATCACCATCTTCTGACACCATGTATAATGGTATGATGTGAACTAGCTCTGTTAGACCAGACAGCAACGACGGCGTGTATTCTTCAGCAGCACACATACTTTATTAACTATCTCCAGCTTCGTACATCAGTCATTACTCAATGGTCAAGCGCACCCTAGTGGCCTGACATTCCACTACACAAACCACCTCTTAAAAAGCCAGGCCTTGACCCTGAAGACTTGGCCAATTATAGACATATATCTAAACTCGCTTTCCTGTGAAAAATACTTGAAAAAACCATATCAAAGCACCAAAACAACATCCAAGAAGTCTCCTAGTCAGGCTTCGGAGCCCACCACAGCTCTGAGACAGCCCTAGTCAAAGTTGTTAGTGACCTACTTTTTGCATCTGATAATGGATGTGTTTTGATACCACTACTTCTAGTAGTGTTGGGGAAGCTGCTTTAAAAGCATAGCTTTGCAAGCTACCAAAATTACTTCACACTCGAAGTTGAACTACAGAAAGCTACCCTATGGAAAAATCTTGTTTGGTTACCTGAAGCTACTTATACAAAGTAATTCAAACAAAATGCAAAAATTCACATGCAACTCAATTGAGTTTATTGCAAAAAGTGCCTACTTGTTCGGAGGTCATAGATTTGCACATTAGTAAATTTGATGGCATCTCACTGACATCCAACCCAAGTGTTAAGGATCTTGGTGTAATCCTTAATCAGGACCCTTCTCCCAACACTAACACAAAACATCCTTCTTTCACTTACATAATATTACCAAAGTCAAGAAAGTCCTATCCTTCCATGATGCAGAAAAGCTAATCCATGCATTTGTCACTTCAGGACTTGACTAGTCCAATGCTTTAGCATTCAGATGCAGTAACAATTAATTAAAGAGCCTCCAGCTGATATGACATGCTTGAAATTGAAATTGCAAAATTTGAACACATTTGTCCTTTACTCACTTCTCTTCATTAGCTCCCTGTCAAAAGTAGAATCGACTTCAAGATACTCCTTCTAACATACAAATCCCTGAACAGCCTAGCTCCGGACCACTTTAGGGATTTACTAGTCCATAGAATACCTAATTCCATTGTATCATTACGTCTTCTCTCTCCCCTCTCCCCTGCAAGGTATCGCTGTCCCCTGCTTCCTAGCTATCAATCGCGTCCAGAGTTCTACTACTCATTGCCTACAATGCATCACACACATATTCCAAATGCCACCCATTTCCCTACCCATTTCTCTGCTAATATGATCACAATCATCTGCTCATTCTATAAATAGGAATCCTATGAGTACACTACGACCTTCAATGCTGTATGACCATTATACTGGCATTATGAACACACTGTATTACCATGAACCTGTTCTACAACCAATACTTTGAATGCTGTCTATCTCTTATCATCCACTATCAATCCTGTATATATCATGTGTATATATATATATATATATACCATCTGGTATGTACCATGTAATCTTGTGGATATATGCTACATGTATGCTAATCCTGATGCGTGTTCCTGCTTGCTCGGATTCTTTCTTCTCCTCCCTTCTCCTATGCACCCACCCCCCTCCTTCATTCTATCTCTCTACCTGCCACCTCCAAACTGAGGGGTCCTGCTCAAGGTTTCTTCCTGGAGGTCTGTGTACGTACGTAGCTGGAGATTAAATGTCTGAAGGGGTACAGGGCTGTAAAAAGTTTGGGAACCACTGCTCTAGAGGGTTCAGGCTCTGTAGTCAAGTGCTTTGAGACATTTTAAAGTAACACTATGCAACAATTTGACACTTTTTGAAGTATGGTTTTATAGGCAACTAGTTTTGGTACCACCCTCAAATTCATTTTGATAGCATATGGTCATGTGAAGGACAAACACCGGTGTCTTCCCCACTAGCTATCCAGGGTATGCCCTATGTAGTTCTGTGTACCGGGCTGGAACACCCTGCAAAAATGGAAGAAAAGCTTTCACACGCATGACATTGCCAGCTATACTGCCAAAAGACACCAGTTAGTGTGTTGGCAAGCTTCTATCAGTATCAGCTGGGCTGTTGGTGGTGTTTGCAAGGTTTGTGCATGCCTTTTAGGTAGATGGAACAGAACTCTGTATTGCTGTTTTTACATTTTTAATTATTGGTGCTATATAAATGAAATTGAATTGAGTTGCAGCAGTCCATAGATTTTCATTTAGTAAATCAATGCAAGGCAAAAACCAAAACTCATCAATCACTACATAATCTTCTATTTTGTGTTTCATTAGTTTGTGCAACACTTACATCACAGGTCATGACACAATCCACTAGCATGGCTGCCACCATCTGGTGGTCTTCCACTTGTCATGGGACCAGAGCTATATCCATGATCAGCACTGAAAAGTCTTACAGCTTTTTATTCTGCAAGCACCGATTAATTAGTCCAGCTGAACACCAAAAATTACAGAGGGATTGGGAAGAGACACTTGAGAATTAGTTAGTGAGCCAAACAGTTTGGCATGTCTTTTTTTTTTTTCTTCATTTTCTTCTTTTAATAAACTTCTTGTGTATGTTATAGACACACTTACAGAGCCTTCATAACTGTGTGTGTTCACATGAGAGACTTTAACCCTCAGAAGTCCAGGCCTAGTTTCAGCCCCTTTGAACATTTAATAAACTTTGGAACTGTGGTTCAAAACAATGGTTCAAAAGTCGCATTTATTTGTTTGAATTCTGTACAGGTGTAGGTACAATAACATGTAAGTAGTATGCATGTCATATTGCCATCAATCCAAGCACATCTCTTCTTAGCTAACAGTGCCAGAGCACAAAGCCCCAATAAAACATGTATGTTGCATTATTTACATTGTGTCATCCTCTGCCATATGTAGTTTGTTCATGGAATGTCCCTGTTCCGACTGCATTCTGACACAAATGATATCTCAAACATTAGGCAAAAGCTATACCTCCTTTTCACATTAACCAGGTTAACCCACATAATCTCATGAACATTTTTTACGTGTCAGCTTTTATAAAAATATTAGATGTTTTATTCATTGTGAAAATGTTTAATGCTTTCTTGTCACAAGAGAAACCATAAATATTATTTTTATATATAAATAATGTGCTCTTTTTCATCAACTCCTGTCCAAAGGGCAAATTTCTCTCTAAATTATTCTCTCATTCACTTTTGTATTGCTGGTGAACTGACATTCTTACAGTGCTCAAAACATTGCCTCAAAGCCGCAGCCTTTAGCCAGGTATCCAGCAATAGCACGCTGGAGAAAGTAGTCCTGGGTCACACCATGTCATCATGAAGTCAGGTAAAACAAGTATCAGTGACCACTGGACATTGCAAGGAGGCTTCAAGCCTCTCCTCTCCACCAAAACCAGGTGCCATAATCGCAAAAAAGTTATTGAATGATTGAGTTCATGTATTGCTTTATTAACTGATTGGTTGATTGATTGATTGACAAGTAGATAACATGATGACAGATCTTATCTAAGACTGCATGTGAGCTCTTGCTGATCTGCCTCTTCACATTTTTCCATTCTTCCATTTTGGAATAAGTAACATCCCTTGGCTTTGTGCCATGGAAATTTGTCAGGCGGCCCAGAGTGTCAGACATCTGTGAGTTACAGCCTCGGTTTGCATTGAAATCCAAACATTATCTGAAAACACTGGCTGCTGTGGGTTTGTACAAGGGCCAGGTAATGAGGTGTGTCATCTGGCTTTAATCAGATTGCTTTTTTCCTACCTTGAAGGAGTGGGAGAGAGCGATTGAAAGTCATTAAAGTCATATTAGGACAATGGAAGTGGACCAATAAAGTGGCAATCCATTTATCAGGTTATAACCTTGGGATGCACACAGGTATACATTAGTAGACATTTAGAGTTTTAGAGGATAACAAATAAGTATTACAATTATGGAAGTATTTGACTGATGGACAATGTAGTTTACACAACTAATTATAGTATTGACTGATGGTTGTGTTGATGTAAAGTCACTTTCATGGTCAAGTTATGACTTACTGTTTGAAGAGGGAAAGGGAAAGAAAAATATTATAATAAAGAGAACAAACAGTTATAATTATTTATCAGTGTTATTTCAATTATGGCAGAAATCAGCCTGATCACAGGGATGTAGCCTTTAAAATTCCCACCCAGTGCCATGGAAATAATCATGGTAATGGATCATTTCACTGGTCTGATGTCTGCAAATGGGATGGAGGAAGACAAAGGGTATTCCTATAATTGTGTAAAGTGCTGGCACAAGGTGCTAATAACACGAAGGTCATGAGTAGCTTGTAGCAGTACAAAAATCTTGATTAAGTGTAAGACAACATCCCATTGGCCATTGTATGAGGCTGTCAGAGGAACAGAGGAGAACATTTGTGTCTGTTGATTACCGGGGGGACATATATACCTTCTGTCCTCTCTTCCCTTTCTCACTCCCCTCTCCTATGGTCCTCTCCACTACGTTCCCTTTCCCATGCATTCATTTCTTTTCCCATCCATTTCTCTTCTTCCACTTCCTTCCTTCCCTTCATTTTCTACTTTCCTTTCCACTTTATTTCCTTTCCTTCCCCTATCATCTCCTATCCCTGCCTTTCTATTCCCTCATTTCGTCCATTCTTATTCTCTCCTTTCCTCTCTATTTCCTCTCCTTTCCTCCCCTCTGGTATATTTCCCTTGCTTCTTGTCCTATAGGGATGTCTGTCAGAGGACAGGATTTATTATTCTGGCCTGCTGCCGCTGAATTGAGGCATTAGTTCCTTAAACAGGTCTGAGGCCTCTGCAAATGCTTTAAGTCCACATAATATCCCCCTGCCCAGCGGCCAAGGCCTCTCCTGCCCAGCTAGAGGCTGTGCATATCTACCTGTTCTACCTTCTTTTTCTCTTTCACTCTCTCTCTTGACATCTCTCTCTGCAACCTCCACTAGCATCTTTATTCAAAATCTGCTCCTCTGTCGCTCAAACATTAATTCCTCACTCGCCCTGTCTTTTCAGTGATCCAGCCTGCCTGTGGTTGCGATATCCATCTTATCCTCAAAGAGGCTTTCATGATATGACTATGTTATTCATCCATGACGTGCAGTGTTTTATGAATGCAGCATATTGAAGACTTCTTACTAAGGAAGGACCACATAATATTCAGGTAACATACAGGTAACTTAATAATGAGTGATTCACAAATAAGTAAATAAACAGTAGTCAAGAAAGTGTGTGATTCATACCAGATCTAAAAAACTTTTAAACATTAGAATTACAGGGAGGTAGTGCCAGGCCCATTTGGAGGTGTTTGTTAATTGCCTCCTGATCACTGTATCGAATGCCTTTCTCTTTCTCTGGCATTCACACTCTCCTCACCTCTCTCCATTCTGTTCTCTCTCTCTCTTTCTCTCTCTCTCTCACTTTGACAAAGCTGCAGCACCTACCCGCAGGCCTCATTCTTTTGTGAGCGTTTTGAGTCTGAATTATGCTGACAAGCAATGGTAAATGGTTTCATTCCTTTGTCTTTCCATGAATATGAAAAGTCAGCCCTGCCTACCACTCCAGACTTGGAGTTGTTTTATCCTCCAAGGCTATATGTCTTGTTTGATTCCGTCGCTTTTTGAGAGTAAGCAACAATATTTCCCAAACTTGGCTCTCGTTTCCATGTCGCCTATGGACTTTTCAATCAATCAGAGCCCACTTTTTTTCCCTCAGGAAGTGTTCAATAATTCATTGCCACTTGGCTTTTGGCCACGGCTGATGTCACAAAAGGAAATTCAATCGAACTGGAAGAGTCGCTGCAGTGGGTACTTGGGGTACGTTTACGGGCCCCACACAATTAACTTTGGCCCGGAGGGTTGTGTTGCGTGGCAAAGATAAATTCAACTTCCTGAAAGGGGTGTCCTCGGGATCAAGACACATCAGTAGCATTTTAAATAGCTCTGCTTTTTAATGTTGGTGTTCACACCATATATTCTTCAACAACCCCTACCACACCTCCCTGAAAAGATTACCATTATCCATCAATATGAATGGAATGAAGTGATGTCTTAAAATACCACCTGTAGTGGAAAAAAAGTAATAAACTGGGATATAATCATTCCGAGGCATTGATCATTTATACTTTTACATTTGAAAATATCTTAATGCGGGTATTCTGTTCATATAAAGTAACGATTCGGTCACTATCATTTAGTCTCCCTTTGCACCTTTTGAAACATTACCACTCTGTACAGTGCATTTCACAAAAGACAGAAAGACTTAAAATAATGTTTGTACAGCATGTGTTACTACCACGTGGACCAGTTATGAGAGGCGGGAGAATGGGTGACACAGCAAGTATTAAGTCTTGGAGGTTTTAGGCAAAGCATCTCATAAACTCTAATTATTGCAGTAAACGACCCTCTTGGTATGCGCATTTGCATTAACCAGAAACCGATAGTTCAGCATAAGTGTCCAAGTGAAGCGCTTCATTATGAGACCGTGGCCCTGTCTAGTTCCAGGAACTCTCAACAGGTCTAGAGCTGATATTGGTAAAGCATTAAGCATCGTAATTATACCGCCTTCATCCCCTCTTTCCATGTAATTGCCTCCAATGGGATCACTTGTAATCATTAAGACATGGTTGATGTTAAAATAGTTTAAAGTATTTGTGCACTGTCTCCTTATTCCATTGGAGGCCCGGAAAGAACAAGGCTAAATCATTACTGCTGTGGTAAGCCACAGATGCAGGGGGTACTGGGAGCTAAACCAACCATGGCCTGAAAATGTCAGGTCTGTGGGTGGTTTGGTGGCAATTAAATGACAACCTGCTGCTTTGTACAGCAAAGTTTTCTTTATATGAAAATGTGGAGTAGGGCAAGGAGCAGCTTAGAAGTTTGCAACTTGCCGGCAGAAACTGGCGGAGAATCAATTGAGGAGCCCTGATGAATTTCAGATCGTTTTGAGACTCATCAATATGACAAAGAATAGTTTAAAGGCAAAACTGTAAGAGTAAAAACACAGGTGTTTGATTTAGTCTTTATTGTTTCTTTGGCTCCCTATTAGCTTCCACAAAGTGGTCGCTATTCTCCCCGGGGTCCATTGATTTAGTCTGTGCTGGCTTATCAGAGGATATCACAAATACCACTCCATATCGGACTAAAGTGTTTAACCATAAATACTCTAAAACATTTGAGAGCACTGCAAGAAATCAGTGCTGTGATGTTTTGTCCAACTAAAAAATAAATGTACCCCCCTGCAGCGCTCTGACCTCTACTGGATCTATAGCAATCCAATTATTGCAATCGTGACTTTTTTTTATCACCAAGAAAAGCTTTTAGTGTTAACTGAGAACAATATCCTCAAATCTAAACAAAACTACAACAGGCTGTCTTTAACCATATCCCCAGTGGATTGGGTTCATTTGCTTGATTCTGCCACTCTCACAAGGCCACAGAAGCAAGATGTTGCTGAGAGAAGGGACAAACCCAATGGCAGTTTTTTTTTTTTGCTTATTGAAGACGACTACTACGACCACATCACGCCTTTCTTCTTTGGTTCTCACAAACATTACCCTTGTAGCACCTGGCAGGATATGTCATCTCCTTAGTGGCAAGAATTACCTGACCCCGATGTGATCACGCCTCCATGTTAGGCGAAGCACAGGCTGATGAGGGAAGCCTCTGTTCATTAATTACAATGAAAATGATATAGCCAAAAGGCCTCTGGTGAAATGAAGGGAGAGGATAGGAGGAATATTGCAGGATGGGAAGAGGTCAGAAGGACCTTGGTAAGTATTTAATCACCACTCACAAGAGGCAATGAGAGTGACAGAGACTCCAAAAGGCCATGAGAGAAAAGCTATTTCCCCATCAGTGGTATTGCATAGTTAATACTACAATATTATCACCAAAATACAATACACTGCAATAGAAATATCATTCAGTCTAACTGACTGTTTAGTTTATATATATATAAATCTACTTATTTGCTGCGGCCTATTTGGCCAATCTATGAATGGATGCCAATAGGTGGATTGTTGTAAACAGAAGTGTCTCACTTCTCATTGGATGGAAACTATGTGGCAAGATATTGAAGTGAAGATGAGTTTTGTGTGTTTCCCACTGCAGTGAACATTTGATTTCAAAATGATTCTCTGTCAAATTCATAATTATATGATTCAAATCCACATGGTGCTTGTCAAGCATCGCACCTCATGTTCAGAATCTCTGCCAGGCTACCCATCTGAAACAACAGTGGAGTACTGGATAGATTTGATATCACATACATGATGGCTTCAGAAATACAGCATCATGATGGAACAATCAAAAAGCCGGCAAGAGCATCTTCCTAAAATCTGAGGAGAAGCAAATTCCCAAACATCTGACCCTTCTCCTGAAGTGCTAATGTCTCAGATAGTACATTAGAAGGCACACCTTGAGACCTTCCTCCTCTTTTCTGCCTCTTTCTCCAGCGCTCTTAGGTCATCCTACTTTGGCATCCTTTCATGTTTTCCTCGCATTGGACTTTCCACAAACGGCTTGCTTCTGGGTTTTGCATGCACAATAACGCCTTCCCCCTTGATCGAGACAGGCAATGAGCAAACTCGGTCCTAAAGCAATTACACACAGGGAGGCAATACCCCTGCAGCGCATCCACACAATGGCTCCATTCAAAACCCTTTAACATCCAGAGGAACATCGCTCTACCCGTCATTGTTCACGGATGAGTTGATATGCGTCGCTCATTCTACATATTTAGATGTGTTGGGTGACGTGCTTCCATTCTGAAAAGGGGAAGATTGGGAAGTGGGGGCTCAGGCCCTGCGCCTCTGTCAGGTGTCTAGAGACAATTGTTTTTGTTTTGGTGCAACATAAATTAAATTGAAATTGAATTGAAAATATTCTCGCGGTCTACGGGTATATTTTGCACACTTTGATGTCTTGGTAAATTCGAGAAGGCTAACGGACATGGCACGTGAAAAGGCAAACATGCTCCCTTTCCAGACTCGTAAGAAAGGCGTAAATAGCTGGGAGGTTTGCGGTTGAGTGGCAGTGGTTTGTTGTCAGACTGATGGCTGTACTTCAGGCCATTCCTTCCTGATTTCATGGACCCCTCATGGAAAGTACCATGCTGTGTTCAAAGTACATGTAATTGCACTACTCTATTTGTAAGTGTTATTCATGCACCAGGTTTCCCCTAGAAATTCTCAGATTTCTTTACCATCTGATTACCACCTGGCCTTTGACTTTCCTCATGAGCACCTGCTCATTTGGAGAGGTAATGTGTTGCTTGTCACATTCCAATCACTGAGAAAGAGATGAGCAGGGGCAATATGCAAGGAGGCACACAGCCAAGGGAAAGGAATTAGCAAAATGTCTTCTGAGTAGTTTTGCTGCTTTAGACAAGGCCAGGCTTCAGTCGAGAGTTTTGTGCATCCTGAGATTCACAAAAGGAAGAAAAGGAAGAACCTGTGCTGTTTCTATTTGTAGCCAATGCTGCTTTTCTGTCTACTCGCCATGTTGGCACTAATATAACTGTAAAAGACTGCAACTAACTTTCTTCAAAGTGACTAAATCGCTTAAAAGAGCAAGGATCATCCATGTTCTCCAGTGGCAGTTTTGATCATAAATGATGTGTTTCGTATGACAACCTTCGTCAAGTATTCACTTCAATGACTTGCTCATAGTCCCATTGACAAGACATAGGAGAAAAATTCAGTCAAAGTCTGTCTGAAGAGTACATCTTAGATCTTGAGAAATATAACCAGTCTTGATGTTTTTTTTTTTTTTAAAGTACACCTTGCATAATGCTCAGACACATCAAATATGTATGTATAAAATATTAACAGGTTAGGCATTTTGCTTGTGACCACAATAAAGCATGACATACGTATTTCAAAGTGAATCATTTTAACTGCCATGACCACCCTCAAAATGCATACATTAACCACGACATGTCGACACAATGTGCTTTTTCCTCAGAGGTATTTACATCAGAATGAGGCTTCCCTTCTTGATTCTGCTGCAACCTTGCTTTGCGCTACTCCTCTGCCATGCCGACCCCAGGCATTCTGGTGTAGCTAATGCTCGGCCATTGTGTGGCTGAGTGCTGCTGGGACTGAGAAGGGGGAGCTCTGCAGGGCCGTGGACCTCTCAGCGTGAAACCCATGAGCTCAGCTGATGTTAAATCACATACACGAGCCCCCGAGCCCTTCCAAGCCCGCTCCCTTGACTGGGGCTTGGGGACCACTTGAAAGCCTGGCCCCGCAGTCTCTCTCTGTCAGATTCACCTTGAGATGACCCGTCCCTGGGAGCATGTAGATTTCTTCTGGTGTACAAGTAGAGGAGCGAGGCAGAGGCTTGCAGGATGAGGGTGAGTGGGTAAGTAGAGGCAAAACAGAGTCAGTTAACTGAATTATTTAGATTATTCAGACAAGGAGGCACTCGACAGAACTAAAATATTGACAGATTAGTAACATTTGCTTGTGAATAGTTTGCAGCGACAGTCAGGATGTTGACAATGCTATAGCTAATTCTGACATTGAGTCCTCCTCTCTATGAAAAATAGCTTCGCTACCGTTGAATTTCATGGTATGGTGTGGGCACAGGTTTTTGAGCTACTTTTCTTATATGGCTCTGAAAAACATGGACGTTCAGTTTTTCCTGAACTGAAAAGCTTGACAGAACACCACTATAAGAACACATGAACATCAGGCACATTATAAGAAGCTGAGAGATAAAGCCAGAAAGGAGGCGAGAAGGAGAGAGAGAGAGAAACAGAGAGAGAGGGAGAGAGAAAGAGAGCCAGAGAGAGAGAGAGCCAAAGAGTGAGAGAGAGAGAACACCTTATAAAATAAATTAGGTGCCATTCAAGATGGACAGCTAGTTCTAATCTTTAAGTAATGAAGGCCATGAAAGATTGTGGTAAATGGAGCAGATGGTAAATGAGATCCAGTCTATTTCCACTGCATCAAACACAAGCTCTCTCTCAGGGTTAGACTGGATTTCATCAAATGCTAGGAGTTCTGACTCACTGATCTCAACTGCCCAGACACATTAGGAGGACCTATCCGCTAATGTCATCGTTCACTTGCTTGCTAATATATCTGTTAGTCAGTTGAATGGACAGTCTGCTTGCATTCAGAAGGATACATGTCCATGGCAGTCATGTATTGTAGGCAAGTCACTTTAGGTTAAAGTTGCATCATCAATTTAGTCATCTTATCCATTTCAAGGATAGCTCTGAAATGTCTAGATAACACTCAAAAAACTGTGAATGATATTGGTATCCATTCAATTGCAGGGATGTAAACATGTTCCATTCTGTGACTGACAGGATCTCAAGCACATTTTTGATGAAGAGAATTGGATTGTTGTACCTGTTTCATGATCAACTCGGACATTAATACTGACCTTTTGGGGATAGTGGGATACAAAGTACAAGCACACAGAGCGTTGTTTTGTTCTCATTCTCAGTGTTCTTGTTTTGCTTTGCATACAGTGACAGCACAAGGTTGAAGCTTTTTATTTGTGATCGAAATGGATTTCTTCCTGCGCCGTGCCCAAGCGCAAGCCTGTTGACTGTCATTGTTTTTCTTTTGGCCCCGTAAAAACGAAACACCCCGCACAACAAAAGGGGACACATTTAATTTAATTGACACCCTTGTAACCCGGGGACTATCGAGAAGAAGTGAGCTCACCTCCTAAATGTCCTTGCATCCGATCAGGGAGTTTTATGAGTTTGTCTGGGGGGAAAATCAATCCCTCTGAGTGAACTCGCACAAGACAGGCTTAGGCAGTCTGTTCATGATGCGAGTTGATTCTTCTGGGTGGAGGGAGACAGTGCCAAGAGGCATTATAGGGAAAGGGTAATCCTTACCACTGGACTCAACTGTCACTCAGAGGGGATAAGATGCCCAGTCAAAATGATAAGAGATAAAAAAAGAAATATAAGTAGTATAACTTATATAGTGAGCGCCTGGGTCCACCCCACAGGAAATGTTAGTATAATAGAAGTAAATCATGATGACATTACCAAGACACACAATATAAAGTCTTGAAGCAATGGGAATCATCATAGAGCTCTGTAAAGTTTCAGGTTACAAATAAGTTATTGTCCTCTGTGGTTGTAACCAGGATTACCCAAGTACTGTGCTTCGTCGTGTGCATGCATCACTGCTTTCTTCAAGCTTTCTTTGTTTATCTTGTGACCCGTCCTGATGATCTGGGCCATAGAGGAATGGGAGAGGGAGACAGAGAGGGATCTGCGGCAGGTAAAGAGCATCCCCGTGGGGTCTGACATTACTCTGACTGGGAGGTGGGGTGGGGTGGGAGGGATGGCAGGTATTGCTGATGCCTGACACCAAGCTTATTGGCAATCTGTTAGCACAGCCTGCAGGGGCTGTGTGAATAAACGGTATGAGGACAGCATGTTCTCACACCACAGAGATAGAGGAAGAGAGAGAGTGTGAGAGAGAGAGTGTGAGAGAGAGAGTGAGAGTAAGAGAGAGCGAATGTTCAGTTCCACTGTGATGGGTGGGTGGAAAGGAGACCATGCATTGCAGTAGAGATGAGGACAGGAGACAAGAGAAAATCTCCCGATAATACTGTATGAGGGAGAAAAAAGGGGGAAGGAAAGACTGGTGACAGCTGATGTTATTGACAGGGAGAGCACAAAGGTACTTCTAAAAGTTTATTTTAAAACTTTCCTTGCAACATTTTTTAGGAAAATATCCATAATTAGCCATTCTCGGCATTTATCTATTCATGGAGAACTGTAATCAGTGAAACTAGCTCTGATTAATTATTTCTCAGGATGTTTATTTTAAGACCATCCTAGTAGTTCATTCCCATGGATGTGTATCAGTGTGGTTTGGAGAATCTCTATTGAGTCTCAACTGGAGCAAGTGGTGGAACAAATTGAGCTAAATCCCATTCAAGTTAGGAGCACATTTCATCATCCATTGGATAATAAGGCATGGGTGAAGTTTGTTGAAAACATTGCTTGAGTTGTCAGATTTCTTGGTGGGTTCAGAAAAAGATGCCACTGCTTGTGGTATTGAAGTAGAACTGAATGTTAATATTGACAGTTAACTAACTGTTAAATACCAGTGTGAAGCTGTTTTAGACATTTCCTGTGAGTGAATTAAATGAGAGGCTGGTGGACCTCATCACCCAGCTGTAAAGGACATTTGGTATAGATGCAACTGTATATTTCAGTATGCTGTGATATAAAAAAAACACTTAGCATATAGCATAGAGCTTCCATGTATTGATGTGAAATGAATTTATTTAGGGCTTGCATTGCATTTATTTATGACTGTGGTTCGTGTCTTGTCTTGAGATTGGTACACGAGGCTTTATGTTTCCTGTTACCTTCCTTATAAATAGCCATGTCATGAACACATCCACTCTCTCAATGGATGTTAACACTTTATTTAACAGCACCCTGGGACCACCATAGGACAAACACAGTGGGGAACAAATAGCATGTTTAGTTTGTAAGGAATAATGGATGACACGGTATATCGGACACGGAAAATAATGCATGTTCGAGGTGGTAATGCCTTTTTTGTCAGGATGTACACAGAACCCGGACAGTGTGTAACTGTTTGCCCCCCACCCAAGACTAGCTTCCTCACCTCCCGACACATTATGTGCCAAAGTAATAAGTGAGTAATAGTAAATAGAGACTTTACACTTATATACACGAAACTCAGATTAGTTTTCACTTAGAGTAGATGCAAGAGTAGATGCAAGAATAGAATGGCAATGTGCTGTTACAATCGGAAATTACTGTCTTACAATGTTCTTCAACGAAGGTAAACAATTCAGAAAACAGTAAACTCTAAATACAAAATAACCCCACCTCTCCAAAGCTAACTGAACATGGCGACTGCTGATGATGTCAGTGTCATAATAGTCTCTAAGGTCAGCAGGCTAAGGTTCCTCATGTACACTGGCATCACATGGAGATAAAGTTCTTTATAGCTGTTTTTTTCTTAAATGAGCTGTTCGTAGAGTGCCATTATTGACAGAGATGCATGCCATTTTCCTAACAAAATCAGTCCACAACATCATGCACTGTCTAAAAATAGGCCACGAGAAGAACAATGCATCCATTAAATGAATTATGATATTCCTTCAGCTTTCCTTTGGACATCCCATAATGTTTTGCAGAGAGACAGCGTGTAACTGCACAGATTCCACCTATTTTGTCATATCCACATTTCTCACAATGTGTCAAACCATGTACAGGTGTAGTCGGTAAGTGACTTTTTTGAGTGAACACTGAAGTCTCTTCAGTTTGGTGCTGTGCTATATATACGGTATACTCATCCATCTCCAAGGGATGCATTGAAGCATCTAATAGAAATCAACGTGGAGAGTATCGAAATTAAAAGCATTTCTATCTCATTCATTTGCCTACAAAACAATCCCACAGATATATTAAGTGCATATTCATAAGTTGAAATACGTTAGGGACCCAAATTCTTGTGCCTCCGGGAACAAAGAATTCTGTAAGACATATTGATTCAGTCACATAACCCAATTTTTCAACGCATGAGATCCATGAAGGAGGGAGTTGGGATGAGAAAAAGAAACATGAAGCAATTTTTCCCCCTTACAGCAGCGGGAGGAGGGAGCATATTTCCATTCCAAATGGGAATGGAGTTATTAGTTCAAGCAGTGGGTATTTTGTCACTGTCACAGGCATGAGGGGAATTAATTGTTGCTCCAACTCCCCGTGTGCCACCTTGTGGGGCGCAAATGACATTTTCCTAACCTGGGGACCTTAATCAAAGGGAACATATACAGAGGCGCGCGGGAAGGGCCTGAAAGCTTCCTGCTGGCACGGATTTTCGGGATGAGCAGTTCTGACTCCTTAAAGAAGTCGGGATTGATTGACTGAAAATTCCGTGTAATCTCTTACTGGTGCTTTGGTGGGGTATAAGCGATCAATTATACGGGGTTGTCTGGTCTCCCACATGGAGGGGAAATAGGAAAAGGCTTTGAAACTGACACTAAGAGGGAAATGCAATCAAGCAGTTTGGCAGAGATGGTGAATTACTTGATTGAATTGCTGCCGCTAGTCATGAACGTCTCCCTTAAGTAGAAAGGAGAGGTAGAGGATGGAAAAACACACCATTCCCTGTGCCCAGGCCGAGAACAGTAAGTACTAGTACTGTTATGGGCTGAATCAGTGCCCTTCAAAGGCTATTGCTCACCAAGTTATGAACAGAAACAAAATCCTGGAAGTTTATGAGAGCCACAATTGTATATTTCATGACCTTCTTGAAGAAAGATTACAGGTTAGGTAAGGCCACCTGAGGGGCAGGGGTTCTGTCTGTAGCGCCGGACTGGATAGGCATCCTGAAAGGCAGGGGTTCGGTCTCGAGAGCCTGACTGGATAGGCATCCAGCACACTCTTTGGCATGGTTGATTGGTGGCTCTCCTGAAACGTTAGTGTGTAATGATCCATGTGAACAGTAATTAAGGCAAGTTTACAAAATGGCCATTATTTGAAGGGGCATCTCTTTCATTAACTGATGACTCACGGACCGTTCGTTCTTCTTGGAAGGTGTTCAAGTGTCATGTAATGAGAGTTATTTGAAACGGAGTGTTGGTCAGAGTGAATTCACCACCTGCTTAGACACAAGAACATTTTTACCGAGAATCGTCCTTTCATGAATTTCATGAGAATGACCTTGACGTTGGTCAGTTGCAGCTAACAGGGGTCTGGCGGTTAGTGCTGCAAGAGAAATACACCCTTCTTAAGAAAAAAAGTCAAGCAAGCCCTAAGGAATCTTTCAACTTGTTTACACAGAAGAGATTGTGCTTGCCATAGGTATGATTAGCACTCACTGTTCTTTTGCATGTCAATCTTGCTGCCTCCTCCTGTAATTAAAATGTGGTATGAAAAGAGCATTGACAAACACACTTGTGCTAAGAGTACTTGCTGAAAGCACTTTCACAGACTGTAATGGATTAAAGAAATGTTGAAAAAGATTAAAAAAAAATAATAATTCTGGAGCAATTTTGTGTATTCCCAGCCTGGTCCAGTCACCAGACAATGGCCATCTTTTATCAGTGACTCAGAACAATAGTTCTTCTTTGTTCCATTTCTGATTCCAGCGTTTGTTTTCCCATTTTATGACTCTGGCACGATCCATCAAGTGCTGTTTACTCATTTACTCATTATGACTTACCAAGAGTGATGGACTCCAAGTTTGGTGCCACATATCCCACAAACATCAACACATTACATTCATATACGTTTGCACATATAACTCGGAAATCATGATCATCCTGGGGTTCTCTCTATGACAATGGGGGGGGGGGGGGGCGCAACCGTTGTGGGTGTTTTTGCCTTTTCAGTAGTAAGATTGCTAGTTTTTCGACCGAACCCCCTTACTGCTGCTTTAATCATTCTCAGGGTGAAGTCTGTGAATCAGGGTGAATCAGTTACCATTAAATGTACAAAAATCTTATTACTAGTTAGTAGATTGAACATCTTATGAAAAAGACAACTGCATACTACCCTATCATTGCCCTTCACAAACATGCTGAGCAGAGCGTCGCTCATTGGCATCACACCTTGCGGGTATTTTGGTGCTAGGACAAGGGCATTAGACTTGTGTTTTTTCGGATGGCCTCAGCGTCCTTCAAGTGGTCAAGCCCAAAGCAGCACAGGCACTTGTTTTGTCTGTCAGTAATGTATCCAAGGCCTCGCTGTAGATGTTAAAAACACCGGTGCTGACAGTCACCAAGACAGGCAAAGATAAAACCCCAGGGGGGGGGAGAGCATACAAGGGGAAAACACCAAAATCCAGAAATAGAGAGGCAAAGAATGGATAGAGAGTGAAGTGTATGGTACACCAGAGGTCAGCAGGTAGAACAGAGAAAACCCATCAGACGAAGCACCACTCACAGGAAATGCAGTTTCCGAGACACCAAACCCCTCATAGAGGAAAATTACAAAGATAAAAGCAGGGAAGCAACTGTGAGCAATGGCTCACATTTACACGTGTCCTTATTTAGCATAGCTTAAACCAATTTAGATCAAAGGAAATTACACACGTTTAATCCGTTTGTGTGCTTCCCCTGAGGAACACTACCCATGACTTTGAAATTGCAAGCACCTATGAGCTAGAGGATAACGCATGTACCCGTGGCTGCACAAATCTACAGCATGCTCAGTTCCACTCAGAGTCTATTGTAGTGGTTAATGTGTTAGTTTAATATATGGCAGAGATGTGTTGGCATTCAGGCAGCGTATATATATATATATATATATATATATATCTTTCTCACTTTTTCTCAAAGGTGTGCTCTAAAAATGTAGTATAAATAATGCAATCAGTTTGTTTTCACCTTACCCTCTCAAAACTATCTCTTTCTCTTTTTTTTCTCTTTCTCCAGCCCTCCCCCTCTCTCTGTGCATTGCCTGTGGTCTGGTCACACAGGATATGTAACTGATGTCCCTCTACTCACATTGTGAGAAATTTATGGACTTGGCGAGTGCAAGGATGGCAGTATATTTCTCATGACTTCTCAGCTGCCTCAGTTGGACTTATCTGTGTGTCCATACCAAGGTCAAAATAAGCATATATTTCATAGAGACAAATTGTTCCTGTGAAAGTATGCTGTTCAGACCTCGGTCCCCCGGGTCCTTTTAAAGATGCTCCTCTTTAGCCAACTGCTCTACAATCTCCAGTATTCCTCCATTCTATATCAAACATGGATAGCTTTGCTGCTGAATTGATGCAATACATTTTTTTTCACAATTACATGGATTTTAAATTGACAATAAAAACCCGTATCGTGTTATGACAATACAACCCTTCATTATATTATGTTTCTAAGACAATCAATCATTATATTTATTTTGGAGAGAGTACATCTCATTATGAGGTCTCATGCAGTCCCCCTCCCTTATACTCTCTTGTTCTCATTTATTCAGAACAGCATGCTTTGGGATTTTAGATTTACTTTGTTATTGAAATTTGTGGTTCCACTCCACTGTCAACATCAAGGGCCACAAGCAATACACTGGTTTCAGATCACTTGTGATCACCATCATTGTTACTCTCCCCACTCCTTGCCAAATTATCCTCAGGACGGAAAGTGACATTCTTACCAACTTGGAAAATGTGTGAGACTGAAAGGGAAACACGTGCTAGGCCTAACAGAGCCTCTTGAGTTTGGATTATCATTATGAATTCCACTGAGAATATAGCAAGTTGACATCTACAAGCGTCTCAAAAAAGCTGTTACACCCCATTCTTCATAGCGACCTTCCACCGCTGTGGATTATTTCTGTTCGCCTGCTACGGCTACCGCTACGTCTGCTACCGCACTAAAGATAGACCAGGTATTTTCATGGTGTTGTTAAGTCTGACAGCCTGCTCTTCAAAGCCTCATGTGCCATTGAAAGGCTTTTATTAGTCTCCTGAGCACTTTAAGGTAAAATGTTGTTGTCCTTGTTTGTTTTAGGAAGTGTTGTATGTTTCAACTGTTTGTTATTCTAAATAAATCTTCCCCTGCTCTTGAGTCACTTGAGAATGTAGAGTTTGTGATAGTAAGGGTAGCATATGTGTGTAGAGGGGAGTTTTTTCCTTTTTAAGTCCAAACAAATTTAACATTCTTAGAGAGCTTTTTTCCCCCACAAACATTGTCTGTTTCATTTCCAGTTTCCTTGCCAGGAAAATGAGAGGGCAAAATGACCTATCTATCGATCTGTCTTCATTAAGAAATTATTAATAGAAATATAATTGTCAGCAATGATCTCTTTCAGAAATACAGCCATCACGTTGAAGTGAAAATGGCCAGAAATGATGCCATACAGTACAAGTGAACATTTCACAAGACCACAGGGCCATGATTGATTTTAACAGCTGAGTTGAAAAATTCAATTACTATGACTGTGTTTTACCCCTGCTATTAAAATACTGAGTCTGCCCATGTCACATAAATTAAATTCAGGCCTATTCAACTATAACCCCATTCTATTAACTTTATCTTAATTACTATCCAATGTCCTGCCTGACCTTGGGAGCCACTGCAGGCTGTGGGCATTGAGGTGTTGACGGAAGCCGGTTCTCAGTTCAAGAAATCGTTTCACATGCCTTAAAGTAGAATGAAAAACAAAATAGTTTAACCCTTAAATAAGCCAAATTACAACTTAAAACAACAACCGATCAGCTTACTGCCGGGTAGGGCTGAAATCAATACAACTGTACGCTTGAACGCTCACCTGAGGAAAATGTGAACTAAGAAAAGGTTTCAGTGGAGCTCAATGCAATGTAGAGAGGGCATAATAACTCTAATTTTTCAAAAACAAAGGCTAATGACTATAGACTATAGCTGAGGCTGATCAGTCATATACAGTACATCATATACAGTGCCCTTGGCACATTGCAAATACACTATTAAGGACAGTAACACCTTCGCACTATTAGTACAGTGTAGCAAGTTGAAGATGAAGAACACTTAGTAAGACCCTTTGATACTTGGTATGCATTGGAGCTTAAGTTGAAGATTAAGGGTAGGCCTACAAGCACACACAGAATGTCAAGTGTGTTGTTGCACACCACAGGCTCTGTTCATAAGGGGTGTGCTTACAGTGCAGTAGTTATCAAATGAGAGACTATAGGCTGCAGATCCCACTTAATTTTTTTTAATAAATGACAACGTTGCACTGAAACCTAAAAGTCAAATGTCACTGAAAACATATCATCCTGCATGAAAATAGTACTTGGGCTGCAAAGATATTTGACACAGCTGCACTGATGTCCACTGTGTGAGGAGAGGCTACATTGGCCAGCAAGGGGAAGACAGCAGCAAAGTCTTAGCACGCTGAACTACTTTGAGAATGGCCAGTGGGCACAGGAAGTGATTCTTGATTTGGCGAAACAGCAAAACACTCAGAGCTCGAAGTGTAAAAGGTGGCAAACATGCTTAGCAAGGTGTAAAATCAAATCTCAAAGTGGCAAAACCTTATGGCTTCATCAGGCAGACAGGCAAACTCAATTAAAAGTTCTGTAGATCCTCTGACTCACTTGGGTTCAATGAAGTTTGACGAAAAACCTGAAGAGGTGAATTCAGTTGAACACATTTTAAGCAGTACCGGTATTTCTTTCAAGCTCCCTCCAGACACAGCAACTGAAGCAGATAAACACTGTAAGTGCCCTGCTGGTTCATGCAACTGGACCGTGTTGAAAGTTTGGCTGCTGATTGCAGACCCTAAGAGAGTCCCTCAGGCATTTTCTTCTCTTTTTTTAGTTAGTTATATTTGTTGCACTTCAATAAAACAATGTCCTAGATGAGTGTATTGATGCGTTTTCTTCCATAGCAGCTTAGAAATACCCATTACTCTGACATTTCAACTTGTTCTGTTCTCTCCCTTCTCTTAAGTCCCGCTTTTATACACATCATTGTCTTAGCTACGACTGCATTTCATTTATTCACTTATACTGCCACCTAGTGTTTCACAAATGAAACGGCATGAACAATAACGCAAAAAGTCCACAAAATCCTGGATGGGTACAGTTAAAGGGGGCATACCACATATTCGAGCCTGTATAGTTAATGATGTATCGTTGGATCATATGCTGAGACATTATTTTGATTTCTTCAAGAAGGGTTATCGTGAAATATGTTGCCAAGGAAAACAAGTAACCATGATCATATTTTGCTAATATGTGACAGGACTAAGGCAGGGACTCAAGCGCAGATCAAGATAAGACTTTCAAAGAAAATAATTTTATGGAAAACAGTCCAGGACAACAGGCAAAAATCTAAATCCAAAAACACAGGCAGAGTTTGTAATCAGGAAAGTAATCAGATACAGGCAGACAATGCCAAATCTGTGAGGACCACAACACAGTGAGAAACTAAACAAGCAGAAGTCAAAACAGCAAAAACAGGCAAAGGTTTAAAAAACAAAACTCAGTGTTTCACAAAGGTCAGGTTTGTACTAAGTACAAAAAGAACTGAGACAATCTGACAAACTAAACTTGAAAGGGCAGGGTTTAAATACAGAGAGTGATCCAAACCAAATGACAAACAGGCGAACAAGGAAAATGGCAGGAAATTAACAATGACAGGAAGTACACCAAACAAGGTGTGCAGGGTCCAGAGCAAATGGCAGGGAAAACAAAAACAAACCAGTAAGTGTCAGACACTGACAGGCAGGAAGAGACAACACACAACGCTCATGGGAGAGCACTGACAATATGACATCAGATTGACACGAATCTGGTGTCTGCTTATTTATTAGGAATTTAATTGTCACACTTCTTCCTTTTACATAGCACTACCATATAAGCTCTCTTTTTTTACTTTTCAGAAACGTTTACACATAATCTGTCAGTATTTACAGGGTTGCACACACTTCTGCAGAGTAGCTATGGATCTGAAATTTAGCAATGAATGCTGACAGAAGTGTCTTTTTCACACAACATCCCTTCCTCTTTTTATATGATTTCTCTTCAGAACCTTTCTATATAATGGGCATATTGGTAAGTTAATTGTCTTCTTGGTCTATGAATTCTTCTTTTTCAGGATAAAACAGTGTAGTTGTTTTTGTGAGTGTGCTAACCTGTCCACAGTATACAGTCCTGACAATGTTGTCGGCTTGTAAATGCTCTTAATTTACAACATGACAGTTATGGACACAGTCACTGACTAATTGTATTTTCCCTTTACTTTCTTCTAATATATTAGAGTGGTTACCACACACCCAGGGGGTGTAAGCACAAAGCATTTTCATGCTACATGTTTGTCAAAAGGACATTTATTTTGTGTGGAAACTTACCTGAAAACCTCATGCCTGAGAGAGGACAGTAAATGGAATGGAAACATCAGGTAGATGTAAAATTAATTAATGCTTTAAATACTCTGCCCATGTGAGCTTGCTTTTAATTTTCTTGGTCAATTTCATCCCCTGGAAAGATATAATTTAATTATGCCTCACTTCTGTTTGAACACCAGGGGAATCTCCACACCCTGACTGCCCGTAACGCCTACTATAATTTGAAATAAAGAGGCAATTAGTTAATAATAATCTTTATTATGAAAAACAAACCTGGCAATGATTTGCATACACAGATTTGTTTTAGAGTAATATGACTTGTGAATTGCTCCAATGGGATAATGGGGATAGCATTAGAAGGAACAAGGGGTTTATTAAAATGAATGCCCTTTAAGGTTGGAATGCCCTTTGCAGCAGCATTGCAATAAGACTAGCATCATCATTTCCTTCCCAAATGTATTATAATTCCATGGTAGGTGGCCATCAGAGATCCCAACAGACATTTGTAATGTAATGCAGGCATTGATTTTCTTTCACACTTCATACTTCCTCATATTTTTCCTGATGAGAGTATTATTTCAAATCCTTCCAAAGTCTTTTACTTGTTTGATGGTTCTAGAACATAAAACCTCTCGCTTATGACAACGGATGGGGGAACTCTACTGTGTCAAAAAATAATGTGAAAAGTGACATACAAGTGTGCAGGCTGGATGATTGTATTTTAGGGAGGTTTATATATACATATATATATGACAGCAAATCAGATACCTCTCTCTCTCTCTCTCTCTCTCTCTATATATATATATATATATATGTATATATATATATATATATATAATTATTATTATTATTTGGTATAGTGTCTTGTGGTCTTGTGAACGGTTGACCCAGGTTTGATTTCTGGCCACTGCAGGGTGCCTGTTTAATTTGTTTTGGATAAAAGTGTCTGCTAAATACCACACATTTACTTTTTACCTTTTTTACAATCATTGTGGTAGCACATCTGAGATCTGACAGATATTATAGTGACTGAGTGATGTGTGAGGGGGAATGCAGAACAGAAAACTAAAATGCATCTGTAATGGGTTTTTTTCGCTAGCATGGCTATTATACAAGCTGTGTGTAGGCACATTGTACATTGCACACAAATGGACACATTTCCTTGACATTTTCTTCATAAATGTCCTTCTGGCAAGCAGAAGACCTCAGAAGTGGCAGTTCATTGCATGAAACTAGATGAGGTGTGTTGGAAAACACATGAAACATGTATATAAAAGTAGCTAGGCTATCTCCTCAATGACGCAAGCTTGCTTTATGTATAGAATTCACACTTTTGGTGACTTTTATATGCTGTACGTTTTTTCCTTTAACAGAAAAGCATGTCAAAGCAATACAGTTTTAGACAAGGCATTTCATCTCACACCATGATGTAGTCTACTTAGCCATAAAACATTTCCGTTTGATACATCTGTTCAGCAAGTAAAGTCCTCTTTAGTTTAGTTTCAGTATTCAACATGATGTTGGGTGACCTTTTTTGCTCTGTAGAGTTGACAGGTAATTAAGAAAGAGACAGGCTAATGTTAGAGGTATCTGATTTGCTGTCAGCCCACTTTCTGTCTGGTTGACTGCAGATCCTAATTCAGCACTTCTTAAACAAAAATGGCACATAATTAATGGGTGGACGACCTTGGAACAAACATGCTCTTCGGTGAAAACCTCTTGAGATCACAGGCTTTACTTTAATCTGTATTTACACATTGAACGTATGCGTGAGCCTGTTTTCTTGTGCAATTTAAGTTCTGTCGTCAAGGTTGCACAAACATTTACTATTTACAATTAGTGGTTTCATTTCTTAATTGGTCTTAAACTTCAGCAGAGCACTGCATGCTATAATGCCCCTCTGGACTCTGGCACAAATGGCTTAAAGAGACTTTGTAACAAGCATCATTTTGAGAACGAGAATCCACTAAGTGGCAATAAACGTCTTTGCTGCTTTTAGGATGGCAAAACAAATGCAACCTATTAGACAGAGCATTTTACCCAAATCTGCAAGAGAGGGCATAAACCCTTCAGAGCTTTCTCCATCAGCAAAAAGGTTTTATCATTGATATTTCTCTGAAGAAAACCTGAAGTCATTGACGATTATTGTGATGTCTTGTCTTAGGGGCCTGTAATAACAAAGACTCCTGTAATGACGGAGCTATTAAGGTCAATTCACACACCTTTGTAGAATTGCTGCTTTTCAGCATTGAGGCACATCAATTTATATAAACTTGACGGTTACTTTAAATTTTACTACGTTCAAACAGACTTGGCGAAGTGTTATACGGTCAAAAACTGGGACTATTTCATACTTGTGGAAATAGTTAAGGTTATGCTCATTAGATTTGACATTGTAAAGAATGCATCATGAACGGAAATTCAACCAAGATGTGGTATAATCTTTGATATTGAACTGATTGATATTTCCCCCTTTGCTCTTGACAATAATGAATCTAAAACCTCATAGTGATAGAATCAAACAGGTCTGTCGTCTGTCTTGGAATGAAAAGGTCAGGGACAATGTATTTCAATTCTGAAGGGCATGTAATCAGTATAGGAATGTGCCAGGTGTCATTTTTAAAGGTGATTTACTTTTTATTAACGGCCATTCTGATAGCTGTCAGTGTTTGGTCTGAAACTGTCAGTGTGTCTCATAACTCATGTTGTGTATTCTAACAAGATAGATAGCATCCTGACCAAGGATACGCCCTCATATTCTGCACCTCAAAAGATCCTGACACAGCAATCTCAGAGATAAAAGAGTGTTTGTGGATAGATAACTCGAAAATAATGTTGATACAGACACAGTTTCAAAACAAACTCCCAAATAACTCCCATAAATTATCATAATAACTCCCATAATTACAATTTTCAGGCACTTATGAAAATATACAAACTACTTAGTCAAAGCACAGAGGGCTCAGTAATGGACAGAACTATGACAGGTTTCCATAAGTGCAGCTTTTAGATGTTGTTCTGTTTATAGGCAGAATCTAACAATTTGCAAATAGATAGACCTTTACTTGACATGCTTATCACAGTAAGAGTCAAACAGATGATTTGGAATTTGTAGTGAACATCCGGTATGCAGTGTTAGTAACATTCTCATGGCCCTGTACAGCAAGAAAGGAAAATAAAGTTTAGTGAAAGTCTTACATAAACAATGCAATAGCAAGCCAAATATTTAAATGTGTTTCCCTCCTCAGTAGATAAATCATCATCACTCAAATAGGCTAGAGTATCCACGGTGCATTAACAGAATCTTTGATTCTAGGCCACTGATGGCATTTACCACGAAATGGTTGGATGATCCTTAAAGTTTCCACTGGTGAGATGGTTAATTATAATGCCGGTGGTGTCTTTAAAAAACCCTGCCCACGTTGGGTCAGCATGGTGCAGCTGCTAAACACCACCTGACAAAGCCAGATCCCTGGACATGCCAAGAAGAGTGCGAGTCTGAACCAGCTGTTAAGTCTGACCTTTAGTTGTTGTGCTTGAAGATGTGCCTGATATACCTGCAAAAAGAGTTAAGAAATAAAAAGAAAAACAATATTATTATAAACATTTTATTTGATGTGAAAAAACAATTGGTCTATACAAACACACATGCATACACTCATACGCACAGACACACACACACACACACGTAAAAAAATGTAGTGGTTGTGAGAATTCCTGAAACACATAGTTCATTTGCAGTTTGCAGGTGTGTGTTAAATGTTGGTATGGCCTGGGTATTATGTGACTAAATTATTGGAAGGCAGTTGCTAAGTTCAAGCCTTACCTCTGAACCGTCCCCATATGCCATCAATTGCTCGCACAACTAATATTGCTTTAATGTCTTTAAGATGGAATTTTTTACACAGTGACTGAGGAACAGTTTTTCACACAGCGAAAGGAGTTTAAACAGCATGAAATTGGATTGAATTCACACTTCACGTGAACCATGTCTTCACCCTTCCAACTGTTCTCAATTACTCGCTTACTGTTCGGAATAGGCATATTAGGTGTTGTAGAGAAAAAAGGGTGAGCTTGTGTGAGAGACAGAAAGAGACAGGCCGAGGGAGAACCTTTTTCATTCCTCATCATGCTATTTTGAACTAAGTCCCTTAGGTTAATCATATTCTTATTGGACAATACCCTTTCAATAAGACGTAACATTTAACACCTGTTCTGTAAAGCAAATATGCGAAGAATTTTGTGTTTTTCTTCTCGTGCTCCTGTGAGACTGTCGTGTTAATACATGTTAATGTACCAAGAACAAACATAAGCTTTTATGATGCCAAAAGCAAGTACAGCAAGTAGACGCAATGCTGTCTTGGCCAAAAATGACCTACAGTAATAATATCCTTCATAAGAATCCTTATGTAAGGTATGAGTGCATTAAACATGTGGCTAGTGTTAATTGCCCAGAAGTTTCTTGCTGTCAAAGGTTAACTGCAGCTGAATAGACCCTGTACAACAGCCAAGTCTCTCTTGCATGAACTCTGTGAAGTGTTCAGTGATGCTGGTTAAGTGAGCAGTGCAGTGCTGAAACAGCTCTTATTTATTCAGACATTATGTATATACATGTTTTTTTTAGATAGTAGTTTGCCCTTGATGCAGAAATCCATTGACGTTCGTTTGAAATATCTATTGCATGCCAGTAGCGTCAGATCACATGATGTGTCACTGAAGGTGATGTAAGGACCTGTCGATGTTTTTTTGGGTGTGTGTTGGGGGAGGGGGGGTATTGGGGGGTGGGGGTGGAAACAGGAGCAAAAGATTGTTTATTACACCTGAGATGTACCATTATATCGAAAGGTAAGCGGTCAATAACCAATTTTGTTGGGTCACATCAAATAGTGCTCTCGGACAAGACCAAGCAATTACAGGCTTGGTTTCAGTAACCTTTCCACAGCAACTGTTATTCTATTCCTGTTACGTTTGCTTTGTAACTTATTTTTAAAGGTCACCCTTCAGAACATCTTGCGATATGGGGTCTCACCCAGGCTTATGACAGTCTTTCCTCAGGCAAAAAAAAGGTCATCTTTATATACAGCAGAGAAACTCAGTCAAGGAACCCTATACTCATTTCATAAATTTGATTTCACAAAAAATACTACTAGATTTGATCAAAAAAGCTTGAAATGGAGTTTGACATCTTGGCTGAAAAGAACTGTTTTAAATATCAAATGAGAAAATATAGCCAGGCAGCTAATTGCTCTGCATTTACAGCTTACAACACTCTGTACAACATCAACAAACATGAGAGAACAGGAGACAGTGAAAGCAAACAGACATTTACCGTAAAGTAGCATACATTACATTCTGCTCCCATTTGTTTGCCTCAGCCGTGTAGTCTCTGCCTGCATGCATTTTAATTGCAGTTCAAAGGCGCACTCACGATGGCTACCTTGCAAGTATTTGCTCGTGGCCCTTCCCAGAGAGGAGCTCATACAAGCAGCGTGTCTGGTGCCGATCTGGGCCAGATTGGTGCTGCAGTCAGCTCGCGGCCCGGGTTGACCATTTCTTGTTTGTGAATTCTTATTTTTCAGAGAGAGGACATGCAGCAGATGTTCCAAGTGTAATGGGCCCAGTTAAGGGCACAGATGTCCCAAGTCATGATGGAGCACCTGCCAAGTAGAACAGACTGAGCTGTTTTTTGCCTCTTCTCAGGTGACTAGAAGTACAAACAGGCTCTCTTCTGTCCCCCGTTTCAGTTTAGTGTAGAGTGCTAATACTAGTGTGAAACCTGACAGGGTCTCTGTTTGAAATGCTTTGTAGCATTAATCCCAGGTGATAACCCGAGTAATTATGGGGAAATATGTTTAGGGCTGTTTGTTTTGTGTAGAACAGCCAGTATTCTAATGAGAGGTCAGTGGGTTTTCTCCTCTCCGTGTTAGATAGCAAGGTGTGAGAAGACTGTTAAGCATGTTGCACTGCGTGATACTGAAGTTTCTGTGAGTCTCTTTTTCCATGTCTTTCAAGGGCACCGCTCCCTCAGCAACATTTAAAAATCAGAGCCTCAGGTACATTCTGCATTCAATACTCACTTAAACGTTTGACAATAACTAACAGGTGCAAATATTGTGCAGCCATGCTTTAAAGTGATCAGAAAAGCTTCAGAGTGGAGAATGGCAATTAAGAGGTACTAACGTTGATTCTTTTGTTAACGTTCTAGCTCACAGTGGTCCGTAATGCTTTCGGATCAGTCTGTGGGACGTTCTATCTGTGATACGAGTCACTCTCATTTTCCCCTTGCATATTCAGAATAATCAGGCTCCTCTAATCAGATATGAACAAAGGTGCCTAGGAGGCCCGTTGAGTTGGGCTATAATTGTGTAAATGAAAGGGCAGGTCTTGATTAACAGGAGTAAAGGTTGCAATTTTCTCCAGCTGAGTTTGTGGTTGATTGCAGTTGCTCATATCATTGATTGATTGCCAGATGCAATTTTTGGCCAGATGTCAGCTCAGTCTCAGATTAGAAGAACATGCACACTTGTCTGACGTGAAACTAAGAGTAGGTCGATTTTCAAATGATTGCGGTAATTTGCGGATATCCTGCAAAGAGCACAAAGTAATAGCGGACCACCAGGTTGGGTGTCAGGAGGTGATCTTTATATCTGAGTATTCAAAATACAGGCGAGTGATTGCAGATACCTCAAACGTGTTTGAAAGAAAATAATTCAAATTCAGTGCTTTACTCTGTGCTGGCATGAGCCTAAAATAAGATCCATTCCCAAGTGTAGATGAATCAAGGTCAAATGTCCCTATACCATATCAGAATTAATTAACTTAAAGAGTTCCTAAAAAAGGGTTTTTAAAAAGCTAATATCATTTGCAAAGAGCTAATAGTGACTTTTTTGTTACGATCAGGAAAGAACAGTGTGCCATTAACATGCTAATGTGTGCTATTCTCTGCAATTTAACTAAGCTAATTAAAGCAGTTAAGCACACTTTACAAAAAAAAAAATTCAAGTCATCTGGTAGCATAAAACTATGCTCAGTCTTTTTACTAGCTAGCGAATGATTAGAACCAAAAACCGTAATATAACATAATTATAAATAAGATAATTATAAATAAGATATGCCCTCAAACGACCACATTTTGGGATTATTACTGTGTCCAAGTATTGCAAAGTGGTTTAAAGCAAACTCACAAGTAATAACATCACAATGAGTTTGCTGCCATTACCATAGCAGCCACTTCTAAAAGCAGGAGGAGAGCTGAGAGAAAACTGAGAAAAGACTGGGAGGCTGAAGTCAATGTCAGGAGACGTAGGATAAAGGAGTTTAAGCAGCAATGGATCAGGACACTGCCGCATTCCTGGCTGCACTTTATTCTACACACATAGCAAAGGCTTCCTGTGTCCCCATTGGCTTTCACACGTATTAGGCACCCTGACTAGACAAGTATAATTATTTATTTCCTATCCTTCCACCACCCTGTGGTTGAAAATCGATTGGGCAGATCAATAAACCTACAGGCTGTTCCTAACAAATACAGACATTTTAAGGCTTCTCTCAATCTATGGCCAACAAACAGCCTCTTGGATGCTGCAGGGGCTGATCTAAACCCAGGCAAAACTTCCTTCATTTTGTTCCCAACATACACAACCGAATCTCATGTGTCAATTGTATTGTTTCTGAATATCCCTGTTGCAAATGTACTACCGTGCACTGATCTGGCATATGTCACCGCATGGTGTGCCATTAAAAGAAAGTTAATGGAGTTCCATCCCTGAAATCAGCAGTAGTATTATTATGTCAAGAAGAATATCTTGTAGCCTCAAATTCCATTATGCCTAATGACAAAATCTCACCTGATATTACAATATTAGTATTAATCTTTAGCGGTTCCAATTAAGAGGGAATGCCTTTTAGGCAATATGTGGTGAGAGAGGAGGTAATGTGTAGAGGTCATGTGTTTTCAGCATGCTGTTAGAAAAGTAATTAATGTCAGTGCAGATTGATTTAATGATTAAATAATATCATAGCAGGGTTAGCACTCAGCGTGGCTGCAAGAAGTCAGGAAAGAGCTGACGGAGAGAATTGTCCCTCCATATTTTGATGCATCAGTGATTCAGATTGTGTTTTGTCTGTTTATATTTCAGGACATTAATATTCATGGACATCAGATTTACTCTCACATCCTCTGTGGTTCTGCTCTTGACCCCTGCTCTTTTTTGTTGTTGTTGCTGTTGTTGTTGTTGTTGTTTTTCATTTCCTCATCTTGCCAAATCTTTGTGATTGATGCCTCAACCCCTCTCTTGTTTGCCTGCTGATGTAACTTTAAAATCACAAACTCATCAAGCTGATGTGTCAGACTGTCATACGTTCACAGAATCGCCCAGGTAGAAGCTGACTCGGGAACAGTTCTGGCTTCAGCTGCCATATAAGAAGTAAATGACAGTGATCAATTACCTCAGTCAGTTAACATACATGTCTACAGATATAGCAATTATGTATAAATGATCTAATGGAAAATAGTCAACGATAACTTCACAAAGTATTCGGACTGTAATGATCATTAGCTTTACTTACTACGGGGCCGTTTACACAGAGCCTGGATTGCCTGAATCCGGAAAGAAATGTTTCTGGATCGGCCTCTCGTTTACACAAACCCGGCGGATTGGGTCACTGAATCCGCAACCTTTTGAATCCGGTCTCCAGAGTGAGTAGATTCGAACCCGCTAACGGATCCATGTTCGTGTAAACGCCCAATCCGCACACTTTCTAACCCGATGACGTAATTGCCCCACATGAACGCCTCACAACCTGTACCCTTATTAACCCTGCTGCGTCACTTCATAACGGCAACAACATAAACTAAATCAATGTTGTTAAGAAGCTGGTTAGGGATGACATTAACAAGCCACACTTTAATCTATCATGGTTTAATCTTTTTGCACCAGACCATTGTTCAAAACCGTTTTTTAAAAGTGTCAGCAATCGCTTTCAGGTGTATTCAGGTGTGCAGGGAATGCAAAACTCTGTAAAATCCGTATAGTCTCAAGACTGGCTCAGGTTTGCGGTTGGGTTGCTGTTGGTATTGGCAAAACAAACCTTTTTTGCTCCACACTCCTCCTGACTTCTGAAGTTTTTGGAAGATTTTTCCTGAAACGCCAAGAACAAAGAGATTTATCCAGATCTAAAAAGAAGAGTTTTTACTTCATCAAAAACCTACAAATCAGCCACAACCAGGCCCGGGGTGGGTAATCGGGAGAATCGGGAGAGTTCCCAGTGGGCCGCTTCACTTCTGGGCCGGTCGAGAATTAAATGTTTTGACATTTGTCACGTTAGTCCATCTTCTCTTAAAGTAGGCTACACACATTCCGCATTCTGACACCGGAGCCTCTGCATGGGTTGTACCATGCGAGGAAGTTCTCCCCTCCCAAATAGAGTTGGTTGGGTCCATAGCCCGTCTTTTCCAAACAGTTTTCTCAGATAGGCTACCGATAGCTGGGCCGGCCCTACCGCAACTAAACGCCTCAGGGAAGATGGATAGGAGGAAGAGGCCAGGAAGGGCTGAAAAAGCCAGGTTGAAAAAAAGAAAGGCATTGGAGGAGGATGATGCCAAATGTGCCAAGCTTACCGATTTATTTTCAAGAGGACAAACACAAGTGGCAACTGGTAAAGAGAGACATAGGCCTAATGATTAGCAACGTAACTATTCGGCTAACGTTGTAGCGTTGTGGCGACAGTGGTACAGGAGGTAAAGAAGTCGGTTAGTAATCAGAAGGTTGCTAGTTCGATTCCCTGTCGAAGTGTCCTTGAGCAAGGCACTGAACCCCTAATTGCTCCTGATGTGCAGTGTGCCATCAGTGTAACTGTAAAATGTGTATACATTGTAAGTCGCTTTGGATAAAAGCGTCTACTAAATGTAAATGTAAATGGTTAATATCGTTGTAACGTTGTCAACCTATTCGCAAGCAAAATATTAAATTGAATTAAAATATTAGCCTTTTTATATCACCCAATATATGGCGATCCATAGACTTTGCAAATATTATGCAAATATTGATAACAAAACTGAAACTTGATCTGTGTATAGATAAAGTGGCTTAAACCAGTGCACTGCTTAGGCGGTTACTGATGCTGTGTAGATGCTGTTGGTGCTATTTGCAATGTAACTGTATACTGTACTGTGAGTTGAACTGTAAACATTAGTTCAATATGCCTATTTGTTGAAGAGTGGGATACGTTTCAAATGCTTTATTTATTCCTGCTCTTGTTAATTTATCAACCTATTCTTGTGGAATAGTGGAATATTTTTTGTTAACTTCTCAGCTTGAGTGGATTATTATTTAACCTTTACATTATTTGTTGAACCATGGTATTAATTTAACTAAAAAAAACTACAGGATAGTAAGAGCTGAACTGTTGCTTCATTTATCCAATTTCCACTACCATGGAAAAAGTGGGCCGGTTTTGGGCCTGAAATTCCCGGGCTAAAAAGTGTCCCCACTCCGGCCTTGGCCACAACCCTACTTTTCCAAATCAAAGTGATCAGAGTCTTTATAGACGAGTCTCACCACTCAGCAGCCATGTTGGTCACGCGCCAGGGCTGCTATTTCGGGGAACCAGATCAGGCTCCTACCTTAGTGAATGGGGAGGGATACGTGACTCCACATTGGATGGTCATGCAGACATTAAAAGAACATCTTGTGAATCTGTGTTTAAATCTTAAATAAACGGTGTGAAAATATTTTCTTCAAGTGTTCAAACTAGGCTATAAAAGACTTTATTCTTCGTGTTGACTTGCTCACTGTGTATGCACCAAATTCTGCAGCGTGGCTATTGCTATGGTTACGGTGGAAATGAACAGAATGTTCAGTTGAGGCGAAACACAGTAATGCCATTTCTAACAATGTTAGCTGCAATGTTGGCTCTTTATAATACAGGGCAGGACTTCCATTAACAGATCCGCCATGTTTAGTGTTACGGATTCCCCCTGTTTCACAATTAATTTTTCCTTAAGTGATTTGTCTCCTCCCTTATAATATCTCTGACGTGATATATAGCGCTTTAACATGCATGTAGGTAATGCACCAGAGGTATTTGACTGTCACTGAGGAGGGAAACGTCTGAAGCAAGCAGTCTGTATTGATTGCTAAACTAGTTGAGCCATCTCACAGAAAACATATCTGACCCCAACAATCATCAGAGAGGCAGAGGGCGGCACAAGCCTGCACGTGTCCTCCAGTTTAACATACACCATATGTTGCTGCGTGTTTCAAATTTCTAGTACATCAATATCATTTCTAGATTAGTAACAAATGACAAGGGGAAATACCTATTATTTCACAAGAGCATTCCAGCAATGCCAAAGTCTTTGGTTTATCTTTTCACACTGGTTACGTAGCATGGAAACTCTGGCCAGCCTCTAGAGAGATGCAGAAAGATGCCTGAAACAACACAGATGTCAAACCTTGGTTGAGACGGACATACCCTGAATTTTCATGAAGCTGACTTAAGGAAAAGTGTAGTAATGTCTGTGTTACATCAAATTATGACCAGCTGCCCATTTATTTAGTTTTACCATCCATGCCTGTTCACTCATTGTCCCTCAGTCAAATCCCAGATCCAGGGAGTGTCATGCAAACCAAACAAGTTAATGATTTGCACTCAAAAAAAGTCCTGTTGACCCTCTATGACTATGGACACAGGCAGACTATGAGCCTATGAGATGTGTACCTATGGTTGGTTGATATGATATCTATGGAAAAATGCAGCCCAAAAAGCCTGTAAGAAATAACAGTAGAGAAACAGTTACAGACTGTTAACCTTTACTTTCAGTTAAGATTTAATCATGTTCATTGTAAGTCTGCTGATTGGCTTGTTTCTCAATTGAAATCTCACTATGATTTACAGTGTAGCGTGTGGCAGTTCAGGAGGCCAGCAAACAAACAATGAACGCGTTACTGTTCAAATGTTTAATGCTGTTGCCATGACAATGTGTATCATCCTCTCAGCTCTTAGAGTTTTCTGATGAACTTTTTGAAAAGCAATTAGTGTGATTACCCAGAATGCAATGTTAGGGAACTAATGAACCTCCACACAGCCAGCAGCTGCACTGACGAGGTCCATGAACAAGGCAGAATGGGGGAAACCAAACTATGCATTATGTAAATAATTGATCAAGAGTGACCTAAGCAAATCTTTTTTTACCGAGTTTTCTGGTAAATGTCAATTTCAGTTATAAAAAGTGCACCTGAAACATTGAATATGTGAAAACTCTTCATACAGTAGGTAAATACATACGGTAAGTCACTCTTCTATTTTGTCTGGAAAAGTATGTTAACAACAATTTCAAAACCGATAAAACTGATTTTATGGATCACGTTAGGTGTAAGTCGTTGGTGTAACAGAGTAACAGTAACCCTCTGTTGCAGAAGTAAATCAGATGGATGAGATAAGCACTAGCTATACTTACTCTATGGAATGTCAGTCTATTCTGTAGCATTAGGGAACATGGTGTTTGTCAGTGGAGTGGGTCAAAAGAACAGTTGCATCCCCCGCTGTGGTGAATCCTCGTGTGGTGCTGAGTCGACGTGAGGGCAACAGAGCACTACTTGATACGGGCACCTCCGGCCGCTAGCGCTCCCTCCGAGGGCCCAATGGCCCCCTTGTCAGCGCTCCTCCATGACACGACTTAGGCCGTGTGTTTAATCAGACACTTTGTGACAACATACATTTATTAAAGAAATTAGCACACGTCTTTGTTCGAAACGTGTTACATTGGCTGGGAAATGACCCCAGGTCAACTACTTGTAAGGCCAATTGGGCACAAATTGTTAGGGGCATGGGACTATAAATGAACTATTGATGCAGATCTTACCAATAGTGCCAGACTTATCTACATGTCACGTCATAGCAATTAATGTTTACGAAAGCTGATATCAAAGTATGTATTCAGTGATGAGCTGAAATGAACAACTACAAAGTGGCATCTGCTCAAAGCAGTTTTTATTACACTATCACTATCAAAGCAACATTATATATTTCTAAGTTAAGTTTATCATGTCTTCCTTTTATGGGCATCCTTTTACAATCAAAGTATTTATGTTGTTTCTTGTATTGCTAGATTAGATTATTTTCCTTCATTATCAAATATCTTTTTTTAATTAATAATTTCAGTGATCTCTAAATGACTAATCATAACACAGCTTATGACGTTTTGAAGTAGAAAACTTTGAAGTTCAGTGATGCTGCTCTTTTGGGTCGTAACTTGACCATCACCTCACTCATCCAGTGATTTGTCAGTCAACCACCTGCCACACTGACTGCTGAAGCTGAATGATTCATTCTCACCTCCTTCGTCGAGAGCTGCATGACTATTTTCAGACTCTTCTCCGGTTCACCTATTTTAACCTTGAACCTAACAGATGAGATCAGTGAGACATGTGCCCTACCCTGCGCAGACAAACACACAAACATGCATATTACACACAAGAAAACACAGACAAACTCGAACATACTCTCCCTGTTTATGTGACAGCTGTGCGAAGTCTGTGGGTAATAGTGAAGGTGGTTTTGTTAGAGATGACACAACACCTCCTCTTTGGTGTCTGTGAGCAGAGCACACACAGAAATACAGCCTTACAAGCATCATCTCACACCATCTAACCCACCAAAAATCTGCTGTTAATCAAGTGTTACACAAGGATACTCCCTTTTAAAAATAAGTATTGTAAGCATCAGCCATGGTGAAAAGACATGATATATGTCTAATTGGGCTTGGGAAAATATCTATATAAAAAGATTTTAAGCCGTATAAATATCACTAAAAGGCATTCGAAAACTTTGCTAACCAACCCCTGCAGCCATGATAAGCACGAAGGAAAAGTAAGTAAATCACCTCTATGTCTGAATGAGTCACCACAGTCCAGTCAATAATGCTGTGGTGCTTGCAAACAAGATTTACTTTTCTTTCATGGTCCTTTCCTATTGAGCCATGCCCATGTTATCCTCACTGTCTTTTAATAAAGCAACAATGACAGACAAATTGCTCAGCTCAGGAAGGAAGGCTTGTTACAGTGCCATATTTCACAAGTACCAGGAACCCAGCTCTACTACGAGAACTTCAAGCAAAAAAAAACAAACACAGTTCAAAGTAAATACATACAAATACCATGGCATCCCCTTTACAAGGATACACAGTCACCCATGCTTACACAGACACACATGCATCAAACGAACATGCACATGCACACACACACTCACATACAGCACACACTTGCCAAAACACACACCACTGCTCTATTTGAGCTTGGATAGGGCCTTCTGCAGTGCCTCAGAGTTAGTCTAATCCCTGTGTGATAAGACCCACTAGCAGACTCGCTAGTGAGAACTGTGGATCATGGGCCCAAGGAGATCAGATAAATCCCCCATTACGCCAGCTGCAAGAGGACCACCCCTGTGCTCAGAGCAGGGTGAGGATGAACACAGTCAGCCATGAGAGACCAGCCCTGCAATTTAGTCTGTCATCGCAGCAGAATTCTTCTACCACCACCTCTTCTCTCCCACTCATTTTCTTTCGAGTGGTTCTTAAGAAAAGGACTGGCTGGGACTGGGAAATGGGGATTATGATAATTTGTATGTCCACGAAAGGAGCACTTTATCGCGACATCAGGGGAGGCCGTGTGTGTGTGTGTGCGTGTGTGTGTGTGTGTGTGTGTGTGTGTGTGTGTGTGTGTGTGTGTGTGTGTGTGTGTGTGTGTGTTTGTGCTCAGGTGTGAGGTTCACAGTGCATCATGCCACTGGCCTGAATCCATGGCAAGGTTTCCATGGCAAGGTTTCCATGGCAAGAAAAAAAACATGGCTCTACTGCATTACGACAGAGCCGGTAGAACATAACACTTGGTGTACACGCACACATGGTGGACTGCATGAATTGGTTCTCATTGTGAACTATGATCAAAGAATGCCATAAAATGCAAAGTGCGATTATTCAGCAGAGGTTAGAGGGTCAATAACAGTAATGGATCAGACATGGGAATGAAAGCAGTACACAAGAAATTACAACAGAATTGTGTTGAACAAACTATACAAAAATACACATACAGTCAGTTGCCATTAGTTATTAGTTCAAACGAATGCAGCATAATACAACATTCCTGCAATAAATCCCCCTTCATGATTGTTATACTGTTCAGATTATGTAGAAAGAAAATGTTTAAGAAAGTTGACGAGTCAACTGTATGATCATGTAGTTTATGGTGCTGTTAAACTGTACTGAATTAAACACTAAGGTGCTTCTGTTATTTAGCCTAGCCTCACTGACTGAAATGGGGTGGTCCATATAAATGGAAGAAATATGCGTCAGTAGCTACAATGCAATTCAGTTAAACAAGCTGCAGCCTCCAAAACGAGCACACATCTGAATAGATCACTGTCACTTGCTATGTGACCATTTATGGGCTGCATGTTTTAAGTTCAAAACTGACCTGTGCTGTAGTGTGTAAAAGGCAATGTATGAGTGACACAATCTGACGTTGTTTAGTGCCCTATTGCAGGTTGTTATCGGCTAAGTTAGCTACCCTAACGTTCTTATTCTAGTTAACGAGTGGTTTGTTATCGTAGACATTAGCTTGTCAGTTTGAATTTACACAAGCAAAACATCAGCTGGAATGTAAGCTGTAAATAATACACAGTATTGGTGTGTAACCTAGTGGTAGTTAGGTCTTGGCTCTGGATGCGACTACGCCACCTGGTGACTTTCACACCAAGATATATTGTTCGTGTAAATTGTACCTTTTGATAGAGACAAGTGGGCTCTCATACAGGTACGTCCCAGTAACGACAGAGACGAGGTATTCCAGTATGAAAATAACAGGATTTATTAATACAAGGCTAAATGATGCTAAAATACAGCAAGAGAATGGGTAATGGCTGCCACCAGAATGGTAAGGGATATAGGGAGCAGCTGTTGCAGGGGGTTACCTGTCCTGAAAAAGGGAGTGAGACCGACACACCACCCGTGCTCTTGATTCTTATGCCTACTCACACGTCCACACACACACACAAACACCTCTGCACACAACACACGTAGGCACAGACACTGCAAACAGGTATCACAGCAATGGTGAGGTGCACGTTACCACTCAATACATGCAGTGCGCGAAGAAAAGGACTCAGATCTGACGACCTGCCCCGCAGACAGCTGCAACACTCTGGAGAGGAAAGGGGAAGAGGAGTTGGGGACAATAATAAAAGCAATAAAAAACAGCACGCTAAACCTAGCTCACACCTAGGTTTAGGCTAAGTCAAACAAACAAATACAAAAGCAAACAATACAAAACAACGGAGTCAAAAGCTGAAATCACCCTAAGTTTATAACAGGCAAAGCAGCAGTGGCAAATCTTCCTTCATGCGGTACGGACAGGGCAAACACTGAGAATAGGGCTCCCTCGCAGCTCACCACCAACACCTGGACTTGTCTTCCTATAAAATACAGCAGGGTGTGTTCGCTCGTTGTCTTCCAACCGAGACCTTCGGCAGCGAAACGCATGCTACCCGGAAGCGTCTTGTGCATTACAAACACCAGTATCATCCTACCTGGTTAGCTTGTTATATAGGAGCAGCACTTTGGCTAATGAATGAACAGCCAGAGTACTACTCGGGGGCGTGGCAGAGCAGGACCGGGGCTACGGTGGCTGCTGGGAGACAGGACCGTAATTCTGCCGGTTACATTCTACCCCCCCATTTGTTATCGGCGTCCTGCAGATAAAACAAAAACAACCTATATAATAAAGAAAACACAAAATGGCTCTTAACCCCAGGGTCGGAAAACTGCTATAGTTCTATTACTAGAGCCAGGCACCTGGGAGTTCGTAGCCCCAACGGCGGTGGTCCTACTATCAGACACTGGGAGGTGATGGGGATTTCCATGCCTTCCTGCAGTGACCCGGAACATCCTTCGTGGAGGTAGTACACCGCCACCAGGGCCAGGATCTGTGGGGACAGGTAGAGCAAGGTTAAGAAAAAGCAGTTCAATCTGCTTGTGGGGTCTGACAGACCCAGAGGCTGCCGCAGGAGAAAAAGCCAGGTTGGGTGGTGCAGGTTGCATTGAGGCATCAGGGGGACCCACAATGACCGACTATCCCGCCTCATCCCCTTCAGTACTTCCTGGCTCCGCTACTGGGGGTACTGGAGGTGCAGCAGGGGGGTCTGGCCAGTGACTCCGTGGGACTGGCTTCAGCATGGTTCGCTGTACTTGACGGTGAACCCTCTGGTCATGCCGCTCTGGGGGTTCTGGAGGTGCAGCAGGGAGGTCTGGCCAGTGACTCCGTGGCACCGGCTTCAGCATGGTCCTCTGTACTTGACGGTGTACCCTCTGGTCATGCCGCTCTGAGGGTTCTGGAGGTGCAGCAGGGAGGTCTGGCCAGTGACTCCGTGGCACCGGCTTCAGCATGGTCCTCTGTACTTGACGGTGTACCCTCTGGTCATGCCGCTCTGAGGGTTCTGGAGATGCAGCAGGGGGGTCTGGCCAGTGACTCCGTGGGACTGGCTTCAGCATGGTTCGCTGTACTTGACGGTGAACCCTCTGGTCATGCCGCTCTGGGGGTTCTGGAGGTGCAGCAGGGAGGTCTGGCCAGTGACTCCGTGGCACCGGCTTCAGCATGGTCCTCTGTACTTGACGGTGTACCCTCTGGTCATGCCGCTCTGAGGGTTCTGGAGATGCAGCAGGGAGGTCTGGCCAGTGACTCCGTGAGACCGGCTTCAGCATGGTCCGATGTACTTGACGGTGTACCCTCTGGTCATGCCGCTCGTTCCTCCGTAGCGCCGCAGGCTGCTGCACAGGAACCGCTCGATCATTATCACACTCCCTGGCATAATGCCCAGGCCTCTGGCATCGCCTGCAAACAACAGAGAGAGAACGTCCAGGCCTAGCCTGGCGTACTGGTACCTGCAAAATAGCCAAACTGCTGATGAGCTGGTTAATCTGCTCTTGCTGCGCCAGCAACATTGCTCTTAATTCAGTCATTGCGGACTTAACTGGGTTTTCCTGGGGTGGGTGGCTGTTATGCTGGGATCTAGAGGACTGCATTGCCCAGAGGGATGAGACAGAACAACTTCTACCTCTAGCGAAGTCACTGGGCCTACCTTCACGCTCCCACTGGGCGGCTTCAGCTCGTACCTCCAACATGGAAAGTCCTGGGGTCTGGCGGACCAACCGCTTCAACTCCCTGCGGAGATCGACGTCAAGGACATGCTCTACAAATGTATCACGCAATAGGACGTCAGGGTTAGGCACTGCAACAGGGGAACTCTGGGTCACTTTATTCATCATAGATAAAAGGGCATGAGAAAATTTGTGTAAGGATTTTCCATCTAGCTGTTTCCTAGAGAAAAAGTTATCTTGTAAGGCAACATATGATTTTGAGCAACCATAGAGTTCTTTGAGGATAGCTAAGACCTTTGTTGGGTCCTCTCTCTCAGCCCTGGTCCTATACCTGATCTCGTCCTTAGCCTCGCCATCCAGGTGGTCAAAAATGAAATAGGCTTGATCCAGTGTCCCCAAGTGCCTTGTCCTAATGCTAGCATTCACTTCTTCCACCCATTCCTCAATACCCATACCCACTCTGCCCCTGAACATCGGACACGTTCGTTCCCTAGGGAGGTACAACAGTCGTCCCTGCTGTAAGCGCTCTTTATCTGCCTGAAGTTGCCGCACCTGCTCCCTCAGTTCCTGTAGCTCATCCTCCATAACTACAACAGAAGAACAGTGTGGTTAACCAGGCAAGAAAAAAAAACACAAATAAACAACACAGGGTCTCTGCTGTCAGCCGGTAGGGGCGCTGCTGTTGTCCAGTGTAGACGTCACACACACACAAACACCTCTGCACACAACACACGTAGGCACAGACACTGCAAACAGGTATCACAGCAATGGTGAGGTGCACGTTACCACTCAATACATGCAGTGCACGAAGAAAAGGACTCAGATCTGACGACCTGCCCCGCAGACAGCTGCAACACTCTGGAGAGGAAAGGGGAAGAGGAGTTGGGGACAATAATAAAAGCAATAAAAAGCACCACGCTAAACCTAGCTTACACCTAGGTTTAGGCTAAGTCAAACAAACAAATACAAAAGCAAACAATACAAAACAACGGAGTCAAAAGCTGAAATCACCCTAAGTTTATAACAGGCAAAGCAGCAGTGGCAAATCTTCCTTCATGCGGTACGGACAGGGCAAACACTGAGAATAGGGCTCCCTCGCAGCTCACCACCAACACCTGGACTTGTCTTCCTATAAAATACAGCAGGGTGTGTTCGCTCGTTGTCTTCCAACCGAGACCTTCGGCAGCGAAACGCATGCTACCCGGAAGCGTCTTGTGCATTACAAACACCAGTATCATCCTACCTGGTTAGCTTGTTATATAGGAGCAGCACTTTGGCTAATGAATGAGCAGCCAGAGTACTACTCGGGGCGTGGCAGAGCAGGACCGGGGCTACGGTGGCTGCTGGGAGACAGGACCGTAATTCTGCCGGTTACATTCGGTTTCTTTATTTATTTGAAAATTACAGTAGATGAGTATCCATGAAGTAGAAATCTGGAGTATTTATTGTAATCGATAAGCTACAATAAGGGGATGCCCATGGATCTTCTCATTGTGTGAACGCTCTGTATACCAATTTAAGGCCTCTGGCCCGTGGGGTGTGTTCTATCTCGCTGTTTGCCAAAACCAATCAGAATTAACTATTCCCTCTTCTGTAACTCCCCTGAGTACCCCTGTGTGTGCGTGTGTGTGTGTGTCTGTGTGTGTGTCTGGATCTCCTGAGACTCCCTGACATCCTCTGAGACCCCCTCTTCACCGGGGGTTACTTGGAATGTGCCTGTGTTGTGACTTTAGTGCTGACTTTAACATCAGTGAATCATGTCTATGGCTGAGTTACTGTTTCCCGCCTAGTCTGCCCTTCCTAAAGTGAGACTTTCAAACTGAAGAGTTAATCCATGTTCATCTAAACATAAAAAATATCCCACAACATCATCTGGAATATAGACTGTTAATCCACGCTGGTGGTGGTATCTTCATTCATTCGAAAATGATGAGTAGTAATATGTTTGGATGTCTCAGTAATGGCACTTCATTACACCACCAACATTTCAGCAGCCATATTGGATGTTCTTGAATTGTTGCTGTCTGAAACCCAAAGGTATACGAAGTTCCCTGAAGTGTGTCCCTCCCTGCTCATTTTAACGGAAAAGAAGGGATGACAAATGAGAAAAAAAACAACTGAAGGCATTGCAAACATTTTTACAAGAGCACTGCGTGGGATCGGGACAGACGCGCCAGTTGGAGTGGTGGCAATATCTCCAATATTTTACAAGTGCTGTGAGCAGAAAGGTGCAAAACAGGTGCCAAAATAAAGAAGAAGAGAGAAGACCAATAATGTGTTTGCGTCATGCGTCATACACTAATTATAGTGCTTCGCAATACTGTGTGATTGAGCAATAACACAGTGCCATTCCCATATTGTATTTTCGCTTAATAGGGTGCCAAGACACTATGCTTTATCTAAGACTTACTTTTATACTGTGCCAGAGCTCTCACTAGAGGCCACATGAGAAAAGCACATTCCTCTAATAGCCATGGTTTAAAAAGCACTGAAGTCTTATTTCAGCCATGGATATAAATGTGTTGAATATGCCTCACTGTTTCATATTGCAATTGTATCTAAAGCAAAGCAAACAATCAGGTAGTTAGCTGGTTGAATGATGCCATCTACAGAATGTCACATGACTGTTTTATACGTTGTGAAAGAAGAGTCTGTCATTTCCTTACTAACTTGCATAGTGCACACACTGATATTCTTATGCAATAATGTGTCTGCATAATGCAATTCAAATCCAGATATGACACTGAGCATTGCGACTGCATTCCAAGCAGAAGTGGAGCAAAATTCTTGCATCACCTCCAGTAATCCCCCATCTTAAAGCAAAGCTATTATCCGTCTGAGAGCATTAGGTCAGCCTCAGAGTCACGTGTAATGGTTTCCTGGTCCTTAGAGAGCAAGCTAACTCGACCATATAATGTCAGTTACAGGACGATTTCAAGACCAAAGGTAAAGGAGCAATGTAAGGACATTGACAAATTAGACGAGGCCTGTTTGATGTGCTTATGTTCTCTGTGGAGCCCGACAGTGGAGTTGAAACCCTCTGCAGGAATCAAATAAAATAGCAGATTGAAAATGAATGTGAAATTGACACCTGAGGAGACAGTGCTTTCCTGTAGTCTGAAATAGTAGGATAAGGGAATCTGCATCACAGCACACCGTTACTGTATCATTTGCGCTCGCTCTCAAGAATGTGATTTACATGGAAATCTGTGAAGAGGAATGACAATTGCTGGGGCTGAGTGGTAGTATTGGAAACAGATTATGGCTTGAATATGCCTTTTGTACAAGGTGATACTAAAGGGTCGTCATTCCCTAACTGTGATGTTAAACAAACTGAAAAATCGCAAGGAGCAGCCGCCACGTTTTACTAACAGATAAAAGCGGTGGAAATTATGCATTTGTCGCAAATACTATAACACATATACGTTTGTTTTTCATTCACATTTACTCAATGCATTTCTCCAAAGCTACTTACAGTACAGGCAGAGTTTACATTATTGTCAGCTTCAGAATCAGAAACTTTTATTTACCAAGTACTGGGAGTACACTGCAAAAAATGCCCCTCTAGATTTAAGACAAATTATTACATATTTAAGCATAATTTTGCTTAAAACAAGCAAATCTGCCTTGTTAAGATTTCTTAAAATAAGACAGGCTGCACAATTACTCCAAAAGCACAGAATGTCTTGAAATAAGACTAATTCCACTCATTTCAAACCATGTAGTTATCTCAAAATAAGCCTGATGTCACTCAAATCTAGTGAACTTCTGAGGCATTAGTACTTGAAATAAGAGACAATTCAAGCACATAATGTCCTGAAATAAGACTAATTCCACTCATTTCAAACCATGTAGTTACCTCAAAATAAGCCTGATGTCACTCAAATCTAGTGAACTTCTGAGGCATTAGTACTTGAAATAAGAGACAATTCAAGCACAGAATGTCCTGAAATAAGACTAATTTCACTCATTTCAAACCATGTAGTTACCTCAAAATAAGCTTGATGTCACTCAAATCTAGTGAACTTATGAGGCATTAGTACTTGAAATAAGAGACAATTCAGGCTTTTACATAAGACCACAAAATCTTAAAATAAGAGTGAAATTTAGACTGACAACACTGATTTCAAGTCATCTAGTAACTTCCAAAGAATTCTGTCATCACTCAAACCTGGAGTACTTAAGTAACTTAAAATCAGACCACAAGCTCTTAAAATCAGGAAACGTGACACAACACATTATGTATCACTGTTTTATTAGCCTGTTAATGAAGAATACCAATAACAGCCATTTGAGAGTAGTGAACAATATTAAGGATCAGAATGCTTAAATGTACTTAATTACATATTACACATAATGATTTAAGTAAACTGTCGGACATAAGGTACATTGACATCTACATAAACGATGACAATACAGCAACACATCAAACAGTCAGAATTCATCAAGCAGTCAACAAATCATTGACAAATGTAGCTGGAAATACATTGGACGTTGTGTTACTGTGTGCTGTCCTGACCTCCAGACATATAGAGAAAGAGTTGGGGGGGGGGGGGAATGACATACAGAAGAGTGACATACAGAGAGAGGTTGACAAAGAGAGAGGGAGAGACAGACTAGGTTTGGATGAATACTTGACAGTCAGCAAGCACCTTTTTATATGTTGTCGTCTTGTCACTCTCGTGAAGAAAATCTTTGAGTACCTCTGTTTGTATTATGGACAATAGCCTAGCAATACACTTGGACTAGGTCAACTGGAACACATAGTAGCATCCCATCAGTATCATGAGAGATTCCAGAAGCACGTCCCTTGGCAAGGTCATCAGTTACGCAAGAAGACATTGGGGTCCTCAGATGGCTGAAAGCAACAAATTGGGGGAGGGGGGCAGAATGAAGTTAAACCACACACATGAAATTCACAAATGAAAGCATTATGTACTGACTCTAAAACACACCTCAAGGACATGGTACAGTGCCTCACTTGCCGACTTGAGTTTTCTTGGAGGGGCGGTTGGGGAAGGGAACATTTTTGGGAGCGCCTCCAACAAGGCAATGGCCTGTGCAGCTGCGAACAAAGTGATAAGAGTTCATCTGCAATATTTATGATGTCCCTGAAACTATGGATACATAAGAGCACTGAGTAAGCGGCAAGTCAATGTATTGGGTCACTTGTACAAATGACAAATGTAGTGGTGTTAGAACCCTCCAGTGACAACCACCAGTTTGCTGAGATTCAAGGATAGTAGCATATCGGCTATGCCGCGACAATGACCACCTCACTGTACATTATCCCTTACACAGCTTTAAGTTTTTATTTACTACTATACTATTTTTGTTATTACATTTCTTACTGCCACTCCATGCCAGTCAGCTAACTAACTATTCACTTCTAGGGAAACCATGCATAGCCAGTCTAGCCACAATCTTTGGCTTTATCTAACCATCTTATATCATATGTACCAGTGTTTCCCCTACCATTATATTAGGGGGGCGCCCCGCCCCCCCAACGGCACCCCCCGCCCCCCCTGAAAGGTCAAGTTAATTTTGTTCAATTGTATTTTCTATAAAGCGCCAGATCACAACGGAAGTCATTTAAGGTTACCTTTCCTATAGAACATGTCTATAGCTTGTTCTTTTATTAAACAACATGAATAGCCTCATGTTATTTATCTTATTTACACAACGGCATGTCATTTTTGTCTCTACATGGTCGCGCGTTTACAATTCTCCTCTGGTCTCTGTATCGCGCACGGCGCACAAACACACAGACACGTGCGCGGCACACACAGGTGATGAGCACACTCCCACCAGCGGAAAGAATTGGGCTTAAGAATCAGTGCACAGCTACAGACACTTTTAAGCTTTTAAGAACACATTTCCAGGCGTTCATCTTTTCTTAGGTTGGTCTTTCGAAGTCCGTAAGAAGACACTTAAGAAAATGTTCGAGAATGAGGCCCAATGAGAATGGCTACACCAGACGTGGAAACAGAACGTATGCCCAGGTCCGCACCGAAAATTCAAAAATAGATCTGGCTTGCATTTTTTATCATTTTCCGCGAGTTGTGCGTGGCCCTTTTTACATAGAGTCTGGTAATAAATCTATGAAATGCAATGACAATTATTTATTTTGCTGTGAATAATGAAGGAAGCAATAAATCCGATTATTTTCCAAACCCTCGAGAGCAGTTGCCATGGAGATTTAACGTTACTTTCTGTTTGAAGATAAGGTAGCAGCTAGTGTTGTAGAATGGATGACTTGAAATTTGACGACTTTAAATTAATATATGAAATTGAACAACATCAACACCCTTACGGATAAAATAAATAAACAAGGATAGCAAAACAGATTGATAAGCATAGAATGAGAACGGCAGAAACGCAGGCAGGACGTCAGACGACGAGACAGATCACAGATCAGAGACATTCATAACATTTTATTCAGTCTTACTGATGGTCCTTTTGTAATGCCAACAGGTGCACTTCGTTGTGGACAGGGGCGTATCTAGCCCAATTTAAATTTTTTGAAATTTTTGAGATCGTCAAATTCACACCTAACAACCGATTTACTGGAATTATTTTGTTTATTTTTTAGAGTTAGAAATAAAATAGTCTCGAGTAGCACAGGAATCCCGCCTGTTTGAGACTCTGGTGGCAAGCGCACGGCTCTGTTTGGTCGTGAGTGAGTGAGTGAGCCTCGCGAGCAGGCAGACAGACGGTGATAACGTCTAGTAAACATACTGGGAGCGACTGTCCGACCCAAGCTGGTGAAATCTGCCATAGTCAGCTGCTGGATATAAAGGTATAGCACATGAAGTTTAAAATATTAAAAGAAACGAAATGGTTAAATCCTCACAAGATAATAATAGATGTCGCGGCTCTCTTTTATCATGCCGGTTCATTGATACTGTGGGTATGCTACCCTACTCAGTAGCTCCGCCAGCTATAACTAGCTAGTGAACTCTAGCCTATAACGTTAACCTACTCACTTGAGCTGCAAATCCCTACCATGCTACAGTATAATTAACACATATCTCAGCAGATGTCTTCAATATGTTTATTGTTGTGCCATATTTTAAATCTAAATGTGTTAATTTCTCTTCCTAAAACCCACTAGAGGACATTATTTAAAAGGATATTTTCCAAAAATTCTTATGGGGGAGCATGCTCCCAAACCCCCCTACTTTTGCTGGGTCACAGAAAAAGAATAGGTTTTATCCAGGGACCTAGCCCCCCCCCCCCCCCCCAAAAAAGTGGGAACCTAGATTCGCCTCTGGTTGTGGATAAGTAAAGCCTATTTTGCTATTTTTGTAGTCCTGGTAATCTTTTGTTTGACATATTGGCAAGGTTATTTAGAGGACCATTTCTCAATAGTTTTGTTCTTGATGAATGAATGTTTGTTTATTAAATCAGTTATTTTTCAATAAATAACACAATTAAGATTACAAAGAGGAAAATTCGCAACTTTTTATCGCAACTTTCACTTCCTCCGGCAATTTCATAAAGCTCCCACGAAAAAAATGCCCCCCCCCCCAAAGCTGTAAACCTAGGGGGAACACTGTGTACTATCATAGACTTACCTTCCAGAAGTGACTGTGTTGTCTTGTCCAATTGCTCCATCTGTAATTTAGAGAAAAGGGTTGTTACTCTTTCAGAAAGAAAAAAATCTTCAATTTCAAGTCGAAGCTTCACTCAGGGTGGGGGATCCTTAACCTATATAGTAGCTAGTTAGCTAAGAGCTAACTGCAGCTACTAGCTATTATATCACCAACATTCACACTAAATTAATCCTCTGAACTTGCTTACTTTTTACAGACAAGACTACTAGGGACACTTTCTGACATTGTATTGCCTGGCACTAGTTTAAAACATATGAGAGACGTTAGCTCAGTCGACATTGCTTCAATTGAATTATTGTGCTAGGTTAGCTGTTGTAGCTGACGTCAAGTGTGCTAGCTTTGTTTGCTAACAAGTTAATAACTTCAACCAGAAGTCTTGGTCTTTTACAAACATTTTTGTTTTCAATATTGCTGACGAATTACCAAAGTAGGTAGAGGTTAAATTATGTTAACTTACCTTTAGCTTTTTAAGTCGAAAGGCACAGCTCTTGTACTTGCTTCAGTTCACATCACTGGCATGCAGCTCAAGCGACGTTTGAGATGTGTTGGGTGCGTTCCAGTGAATTCGATCCTGCCACCGAGTTTGAGGAAAACTTGTGGTTTATGACAACATTTCTGACTGAGCATCTTGTGATCAGTGGTAATCCACAAGTATCGCAAGTATATTTGACTGTGTTTTTTTAAGTGATTTAGGTCACTTTTACTACGTGGTGCAAATTAAGTGGTTGTTAAAACTCATATCTAGTTAAAAAATAACTTGAATTATGACCTTTAATGCAATAAGAAAATAACAAGTGAATTTATGCTTGAAATGAGACGTTTTCAACTTGACAATATTGCTTAAAATAAGACTACCACACTTGAAGTGGATTCTTTTAAGATAAAGTGCTCATATCTAGTGTTAAAGAACTCAAATTAAGTTCAAATGTGCTTATCAAGGCAGCACAAGTAATATTTGCTTGAAATAGGTAAAAATAACCTTATCAAGACAACACTAGGTAAGTCCAATTTTGCTAAAAACAAGACCAACTACATTTTTTCATCTTAATATAAGAATAATAAGCCTAGGTAAGAAAAGCAGTTTTTGCAGTGTACAAGGATTTTCTCTCGGTGTAGGTGTCAACATTAGCTCAAGTAAGAAAAAGAGAGATATTGAAAGAGAGATTAAAAGATATATAGGCTCCAATATAAAAACATAAAATAAATAGACATAAGCATACATGAGAAAAAACTGCAGGTCAAAGGATGTGCAATGCAATAAGAGAAAGTGCATAAGTGCTCTGACAACAGTAGGTATGTGCAGTAGTTTAAATCAGAGGAATAGCAGAAGGGTTCTTGTTTAGGGGGATTATGGCCTGAGCAAAGAAGCCGTGGAGAGGGTGGTTGGTTCGAGTCATTAGGGCTCCCACTCTACTCACTCTAATGTATGTTCACTCCCTTACATTTGAACCCATGACCTTGGTGTTGTTAACACCGCGCTCCACCCCCTGAGCTACAGGAGCTCACAACATTCAGTCTGCCATTAAAAAGCAGTTGCTGTGCTGGCATGGCTGACACATTTATCCAAGGTCATGAGGTTATCTGGGACAGTGCCCTCTGGGGTGTGGGAGTGGGATTATTCCATCATCTAAAGATGGGGCAATGGAAATGTATTTTTATTGTTAGGGAATAAACTTCCCAGCGTCATGAGAAAGTTTATTCTGTTCTAGTGTTTTTTGCACCTGGAAAAGGGCTATAGATTCCTCAAATTATCTTGGGATTGAGGCCGATTTCTGTCCAAGCGCACTGTCCAAGTGTGTGTTCCACAAAGGTTGTACCTTGTGTCCAATCCCATATATGGTATAGGCTTGAAAGAGATAGAGAGAGCTGAGTATTTTACTCACAGCTGAGTAGTTTTACAAGATTTTTCAAGTTTTACAGATGATGTGGTTCTGTAGGCTGCAATGGGCTGTGACCGCTTTTGCTCAGTGAGGCGATTTGCTGCAGGAGTTTGAAGAGGATTAGTCCCTCCGAGACTGAAGCTGTGGCTCTGACCTTACAAATCACTTAAAATAGCTAGCTTGCACACAGTTTACCCCTGATGAGTTTGGAAGATCTAAAAAGTGAAACATTTAAAACTGAGACAAATTCATCCTTAATTCTTAGACTGTGTTGGTAAATACGGTACCACTTTACAATAAGGTTCCCTTTATAAAGGTTTATAAATGGTTTATAAATAGGTTATTAATTAGGTTGTAAACCCTTTGTAAGTCATTAATAAGCCATTATAAATGAGTTATAACACAGTTCTTAACACATCGATGCCGGCTCACTATTTGGTAAGATCCCCATTTTGGCAACCCAGTGTCTATCCCTTAACTGGCTATACTAGCCCATTGCACACTCCCTACCATTCTTGTATCTGTTACTACCAGCACGTAGAGATTACCCCCGTACCGTGGGAGGGCCCCGTGGGCCCCCCCCCCCCCCCCCCCCCCACAAAAAAATGTAAAACAAAAAAGTTTTTTTTTTTTTTCAATTTGAATTACATGGGATGCACACTATGTCCTTATTGTCTTGTCTGTGTTTTCAGAGTTGATATAGAAATAAAGAAAAATATATTTAATTGTGCTTTCTTTGTTAGGTAGCCTAGTGACGTGACGACATAGGTCAGAAGGTCACAGACCGGCGCGCCCACGGCAAATAGGGAGCTTGAGTTTTGATATCTTGCCTATATGTGGGGGGGGGGGGGGGGGGCTCTCGTGTTTCCGTATCCATCCATCCATCCAAGATCAAGTTACTGCTTACTACTCATTAATCTTATGAGTTACTAACAGGTATAACTGGCAAAAGGGAGCCTTATTGTAAAATGTGAAACAAATCATCATCTTTTAATCAGTTACTATCATGTATAACTGGCAAAAGGGAGCTTTATTGTAAAGTGTGAAACAAATCATCATCTATTAATCAATAACTATCATTTATAACTGGCAAAGGGAGCCTTATTGTAAAGTGTGAAACAAATTATCATCTATTAATCAGTTACTATCATTTATAACTGGCAAAGGGAACCTTATTGTAAAGTGTGAAACAAATCATCATCTATTAATCAGCTACTATAATTTATAACTGACAAAGGGAGCCTTATTGTAAAGTGTGAAACACATCATCATCTATTAATCAGCTACTATCATTTATAACTGGCAAAGGGAACCTTATTGTAAAGTGTGAAACAAATCATCATCTATTAATCAGCTACTATAATTTATAACTGGCAAAAGGGAGCCTTATTGTAAAGTGTGAAACACATCACCATTGATAAATGAGTAACTAACATTCACATTTACCAAATATAAGTTTTTCACATGGAATGGAAAGTAAGATGCAACAGATACAAGCAAAAATAATGTATTCACACATGTTAAAAATCAACAGTCAAAATGATTAAACTGTTGAGTACAAGTGATGCTTATATTTAGACATAAAAGCTTTACGCAGACACATGGGCGTTTCTAGGATTAAAAGAAATGGGGGGGCTTAGCCCCAAGGGGAGTGGCTTGTTTGTGCGCAGAGCGTGCGGCAATTTTTTTTGGGGCCCATTTGGGGCTGCGGATATCCATTGTTTCAGACAGTTCATAGATTGGTTCAATCAGAACGAGTCTGATTTTGCTCTGTTGTTTTGCTTGTGTTCAGTATATGATAACACAAGAGACAGAATTTCAGGGTCATAGTGAAATTTGACAACACAAATGTGAACTTTTCTCAAATAAAGAGAGAAATAATTGTCCTGCTTGTAAAGGAAAGACGGATAAACTAGCTTTCCTATCCGCTCCCAAATACTAATTCTTGAGTTGTTTACTTGTTTTATTATGAGCAGAAAGGAATACGATTTTGATCAACATTTACATCTATTTTGTTGTCCCTGTAGTTTTTACATACCAGTGATATTTTATGCTCATTTGGACACTATCACTGAGATAAAGATGAACTAGTTCAGTGTCAAATACCATTCAATGGGGAAAAAAAAATGAATAACAAAAATTAAAAAACACATTTCAAGAACATCTTAATTATCAAATTATAAATATTGTATGATGGGCTGAAATGGAAGGCACCCAATGCATTCACTAAAATCAAGTCAAACTAGAATTCACTAGCATTAATTGATTATAAACAACAACATTCTATAGGGACTGATATTATTGTTTCGAAATACTAGAGAGATACAGTATATTAGTGCAAAGAATAGACAGATTTCGCCGAATTCGCCCGTTCACACTCTTGCTCACTGGAGACAGTTTCTAACAAATTAGCTAGCTAGCTAGCTTAGTGTTAACATAGCCCACTACAATATTCCAGTTTCTCGTTTTTTTCCCCATTGAATGGTATTTGACACTGAACTAGTTCATCTTTATCTCAGTGATAGTGTCCAAATGAGCATAAAATATCACTGGTATGTAAAAACTACAGGGACAACAAAATAGATGTAAATGTTGATCCTCAAGTAAACCTACATTTAAGCAGGTAACAATCGTTAACAACTACAGATAGCCACATTCTGTAACTACCCGTACTTACAATTTCACTCCTTGCATCATTTACTTTGAGCTAAACTCCTTGGCTATAATCATGGCTGTCGTTGAAGAGACGTTACTTGGCAGAGTGAGAAAGCCAGCGCAGCAGTCTCCGCAAGATCCCCGGGGTTTATATCGTTAAGTATGATGATAGGCTATTGGATTGTAATTTGAAGGGGGAGAAAACAAACAAACCAGAACGCACGCTTCAGCCCCCCTAAAATAGGCCTAACGACGCTCCTGCGCAGACATCAATAAAACACTTTATATTTAAATAATGAGATTCAGACTGGAAAGGCTTTTCGTATATCCATGAACAACCGTCGAAGTGGCCCATCAGGGTGACCAGAGCCAAAAAGTCAATCATTTTATCCGGATCACGGCACCGTTGTAACAAGTCCTGCGTTGTGTTCTGTGTGAGTCTGTTTGCTGGGCAAGAAATGGCCACGCACTGAAGTTCTGATGCTTTGTTCCAGCGAAGTGGAGCTCCGTACACTGTACACAATAACATACAACAACGAGACAGTCTGTAACATGCAGTCGTCAAACACACTGGATATTAGCCTGTTAGCAGAGGGAAAACGTATGCTAGGAACCTCATGGCATAAGACAAAACAAGATAAATGCATTAAATATCACATTGTATGCATCACATGTTGCAGTTCACAATCTTTTAGTATATACACCGTTATGTCATCATTATACTATGACTTTGAGAGTTTATCACTTATAAATATACAGCAATTTCAAACTGAAGCCTAAAAGGAGAGATGCCAACAAAACTGAGTTTCTTAAAGGGGCAATACTATGGCGTCAGTTTAGTGCCAAAACTCACACATGCGAGGAAACGTCTATTCGAGTGAATTTCAGGTTTAGGGTTAGGGTTAGGGAGCGCAGGAATCTTCTGAGGCAGTCAGCGGAGCTCTAGAATCTTAGATCAGTAGTAGACTAGCTAGCAGCTAAACAATACAATTTAATAACATGAGAGGACAAGTCACGTTCGCAATTGCAAGTTCCAACTGTAAGAATGATGAACAAATTCAATAAAATGAACTTTGTGACTGAAATTACTGTTGTTTACTGTGTGGTGCTCAACACTTAATACTTGCAGCAAGCTTAAAGATAGCTAGTAGCTAACTATGTTACCTACTGGCAGATAACATCGACTGTCACGAGAACTGACTCTTTTTCCTGGAATAAATAAAGTGATCGTGGGTCAAATGCTACAATCACCACTAGTATTTAATCAAAATAGCTTTAATGGGTGCCGTTACTTCGGTTCGTCATTAAATATCAGTTTTCATATGTAGCTAAACAGTTGTCGGCTTTGACAGTCTCGTCACTCACTTCAACCAAAATCCGGTAAGTAGCTGCACGTGACTTGTCCTCTCATGTTATTAAATTGTATTGTTTAGCTGCTAGCTAGTCTACTACTGATCTAAGATTCTAGAGCTCCGCTGACTGCCTCAGAAGATTCCTGCGCTAGCAAGAAGCCTTTGCCTGCTACCTGTTGTAGCTAGCAGTGTTAAAAGCAGTGAAAACACCCGGACCATGGAATAAATTACATTAAAACATTGAAGTCAACTTTGAAAACTCAGCAGCAAGAGCTAGCTTCAACAGTTAGCAAGCAAAGGCTTCTTGCTAGCGCAGGAATCTAAAGCTAGCTAGTAGCTAGATATGTTACCTACTGGCATAACAGCGACTATGTCACGAGAACTGACTCTTTTTCCAGGAATAAATAAAGTGATCGTGGGTCAAATGCTACAATCACCACTAGTATTTATTCAAAACGTGTTTAATGGGTACCGTTACTTCGGTTAGTCGTTAAATATCAGTCTTCACCATACAAAGACATATGTAGCTACTTAACGGAGTTTGGTAAACTGTTCGTCGTGAATATGACTCTCCTGCTGTCAAAGCAAGACCAATCAGAAAAGAGCCCGTCCTCCTTTGGTTCCCGCCCACACACTGCCAAAACCGCCCACACACTGCCAAAAGTCATACTTTCGAGCGAGCAGATAAAATTTTCGCGAGACCGTATGATAAATTCGAGCGAGCAGACCAAGGGTCTGTTCGAATAGGCTTAAAATGCTCCCTTCCTTCCTTCCTTCCTTCCTCCCTAGTAAGAGAGCAAGTACTGTTCGAAATGTCTTAAACCTTCTCTTCCGCTTTAGTAAGATACCTTGAAATAGATAGATAGATAGATGGATACTTTATTAATCCTGAAGGAAATTTAGGTCATCCAGTAGCTTATACACTTAACTTAACTCACAAACATACATACACAAATCACAGTAGAAAAACAATACACATAGGGAAAAACATGTTCACAGGGAGTGGGGTGTATACAGATATTATACAGATATTACAGTGTGCATTGATTGTGTCAGTGTTGATGTCCACAAGGAAAGTAGTGCAAAGAGTGCAGAGAGATAGTGTTCATGTGCTTGTGTGGATAGTGCAAAGATAGAGTACTTGTGCTTGTGTGTGTGAGGATAGTGCAAAGTGATATAAATAGTAAAGACTGTGCAATGGGCTAGTATAGCCAGTAAAAGAGTAAAAAGATAAAAAGATGGACAGTGGGATGGAAAAATTAAGAGCTGAGAAGAGGAGGGGAGACTGAGGAAGACTCCCTCCCCCTCCCCTTCTGTGTGGCATTAAAAAGCTGGATGGCCCTGGGGACAAAGGACTTTCTCAGCCTGTCCGATGAGCATGACAGTGACAGGAGTCTGCCACTGAAAATGCTCCTCTGTCCATTAATAGTACTGTGAAGTGGGTGGTGGTCATTGTCCAAGATGGTCAGCAGCCTACTCAATGTCCTTTTCTCCGCCACTGATGTTAGGCAGTCCAGTTCCATGCCAACAACAGCTCCTGCCCTTCTCACCAGCCTGTCTAGTCGCCCTGCATCCCTGTTCTTCATGCTGCCTCCCCAGCACACCACAGCATAAAAAAGGACACTGGCAACAACAGACTGGTAAAACATGCGCAGGAGTTTGTTGCAGACATTGAAAGACCTCAGCCTCCTCAGGAAGTAGAGCCGGCTCTGACCCTTCTTATAGATGGCATCTATGTTGGCTGACCAGTCCAGTTTACTGTCCAGATGAACTCCTAAGTACTTGTAGGTTTTGACCACCTCCACACTGACACCCCCGATGGAGACTGGTAGCAGAGGAGGCTGAGACCTCCTAAAATCCACCACCATCTCCTTGGTCTTGGTGGCGTTCAGCTGCAGGTGGTTATTCCTACACCACTGCACAAAGTTGTCCACCAGGCTCCTGTACTCACCCTCCTGTCCATCCCTGATACAACCCACAACAGCAGAGTCATCAGAGAACTTCTGGATGTGGCACGACTCTGTGTTGTAGGTGAAGTCTGATGTGTACAGGGTAAACAGGACAGGTGAGAGCACAGTCCCCTGTGGAGCGCCGGTGCTGCACAACACAGTCTCAGATACGCAATCTTTCAGCCTGACAAACTGTGGTCTCTCCGTCAGGTAGTCAGTGATCCAGGATACCAGGTGGGCGTTCACACCCATCTGCACGAGCTTGTCACTCAGTCGGAGGGGCTGGATGGTGTTGAAGGCACTGGAGAAATCAAAGAACATGATTCTCACAGCACCTTTCCCCTTGTCCAGATAAGAGTGTGCCCTGTGCATTAGGTAGACGATGGCATCTTCCACGCCCACCTTCTCCTGGTAGGCAAACTGCAGTGGGTCGAGTGCATGGCGTACCTGAGGTCTGAGGTTGTGAAGCAGCAGTCGTTCCATGGTCTTAGATATGTGTGATGTAAGAGCGACTGGCCTGAAGTCATTCAGCTCACTGGGGTGCGGCTTCTTCGGGATGGGGATGAGGCAGGAAGTTTTCCACAGAGTAGGCACCTTCCCTAGTTGGAGGCTCAGGTTGAAGAGATGCTGCAGAGGCTCACCCAGTTCCACAGCGCATGCCTTGAGGAGTCTTGGACAGACTCCATCGGGGCCGGCTGCTTTCCTGGGGCGCAGTCTCCTCAGCTCTCCTGTGACCTGATCCGCCGTGATGGTGGGGGGGAGGGGGGGGCTCTGTGTGGTCGCCTGGGGGAGGGGTGCAGCTGTGTAGAGTGGCAGAGGGCTGGAAGCTGGAGGGAGTGGGGCCACACTGGCTGTGGTCAGAGCAGGGGGGAGGGGTGGGGTGGTTGTGGCATGCAGAGAGCAGTTAGCAGCTGATGGGGGGGATGCAGGAATAGGTGTTAGACAGTCATTAACACCTGGAGCTGTGCTGTCAAACCTGTTGTAGAAGTGGTTAAACTGGTTTGCCCTCACGTCACATAACGGTCATTTTTCAAGAGAGCATCTGAGCTGCCTTGCTCTCTTATGGCGGCAGGTATTACCCATGACTCTCTGTGCCATTCCCTAACCGGAGACAAATTAAAAAAAAGATGGCGGATGAAATCGTCGAAGTTCCACAAAAGTATTCACCGATGTACGTTTCTTTGCTTTTTTTGGTAATTTTTTTTAAAAGTTACCGAGAAATAAACAGTGTACTATGTACTTATGTCATGATTGATTAACAAAAATAGTCTGTTTCGTTAGCGATGTATCCGTTAGCCAGGTCGCTAACAGTAGCTGCTAGCTAGCAAATAAGCACACACAGCATGATGACACAGCGTCATGTTGCCGTACATCCTATCTTAATAGACTGTTCGAAATGGTTCAACGGTTTTTGAGATACCTTCCCCCGAAAGGACCTCTCTCGTCAGACACCTGTCCAACAAGAGATCAAGGATTAGACAGCTATCTAAGAATCCGAACACAACCCAAGTTTTCGCGAGAGAGTATGTCAGTCTCTGGGCTCGCAGTTGTTGAATTTCCTCTCGCGGCTGCTAAAATTGAGTGCGCAGAAGAAATTTACGCTTGCGAAAACCTGAAATTCACTCGAATAGACTTTTCCTCGCATGTGTGAGTTTTGGCACTAAACTGACGCCATACAATACAAGTTGTACTCAGTGTGTTCAAATAACAAGATTTAGTATATACAAATCAGGATCAAATATGTAACGGAGTCCAAAAGTGTTGCATTTATTTCATGAAATGTCACCAAATCCTGATTTGTTTATATTTATAGTTATTTGAACACACTGAATACGTGAACTTCTATTGCCCCTTTAAGTAACTTGGCTTAGTTTGCGTCTAAAGTTAGCATGCTACTACCCAACAATAGTACTGGGCAGTAGCATGCTAACTTTAGATAGCTGGCTGACACACCTCGCAAATCCCCTCAGAGGTATTTTTCAGTTTAAATAAATGGGTTTCTACATTGCATGGTGTCTCGGTAACTTTAATAAAAATCTAAGCAAAAAAAGTAAAACCAACAACTTTTAAATCGCTGTTTATCTTCTGGGTAGTAGCATGCTAAACTGAGATGCAAACTAAGCCAAGTTACTTAAAGGGGCAATAGAAGTTCAGGTATTCAGTGTGTTCAAATAACCAGATTAAATATAAACAAATCAGGATTTTGTGACATTTCATGAAATAAATGCAACGATTTTGGACTATGTTACATATTTGATCCTGATTTGTATATACTAAATCTTGTTATTTGAACACACTGAGTACAACTTGTATTGCCCCTTTAAGAAACTCGGTTTTGTTGGCATCTCTCCTTTTAGGCTTCAGTTTGAAGTTGCTGATCTGAAGAGAGGTATGTCAAAGAAACTATACGTATATTTATAAGTGATAAACCTTCAAAGTCATGGTATAATGATGACATAACGGTGTATATACTAAAAGATTGTGAACTGCAACATGTGATGCATACGATGTGATATTTAATGCATTTATCTTGTTTTGTCTTATGCCATGAGGTTCCTAGCATACGTTTTCCCTCTGCTAACAGGCTAATATCCAGTGTGTTTGACGACTGCATGTTACAGACTGTCTCGTTGTATGTTATTGTGTACAGTCTACGGAGCTCCACTTCGCTGGAACAAAGCATCAGAACTTCAGTGCGTGGCCATTTCTTGCCCAGCAAACAGACTCACACAGAACACAACGCAGGACTTGTTATAACGGTGCCGTGATCCAGATAAAATTATTGACTTTTTGGCTCTGGTCACCCTGATGGGCCACTTGGACGGTTGTTCATGGATGTACGAAAAGCCTTTCCAGTCTGAATCTCATTATTTATTTCAAAGTGTTTTATTGATGTCTGCGTAAAGCTTTTATGTCTAAATATAAGCATCACTTGTACTCAACAGTTTAATCATTTTGACTGTTGATTTTTAACATGTGTGAATACATTATTTTTGCTTGTATCTGTTGCATCTTACTTTCCATTCCATGTGAAAAACTTATATTAGGTAAATGTGAATGTTAGTTACTCATTTATCAATGGTGATGTGTTTCACACTTTACAATAAGGCTCCCTTTTGCCAGTTATAAATTATAGTAGCTGATTAATAGATGATGATTTGTTTCACACTTTACAATAAGGTTCCCTTTGCCAGTTATAAATGATAGTAGCTGATTAATAGATGATGATGTGTTTCACACTTTACAATAAGGCTCCTTTTGCCAGTTATGAATTATAGTAGCTGATTAATAGATGATGATGTGTTTCACACTTTACAATAAGGTTCCCTTTGCCAGTTATAAATGATAGTAACTGAATAATAGATGATGATTTGTTTCACACTTTACAATAAGGCTCCCTTTGCCAGTTATAAATGATAGTTACTGATTAATAGATGATGATTTGTTTCACACTTTACAATAAGGCTCCCTTTTGCCAGTTATACATGTTAGTAACTCATAAGATTAATGAGTAGTAAGCAGTAACTTGATCTTGGATGGATGGATGGATACTTTATTAATCCCGAGGGAAATTTTAGGCCATCCAGTAGCATCCAGACACAACATACACAAATCACATATACATAGGGAGAACACGTTCAAAAGGAGTGGGGTAGTAACCAGTACCGTAACGGAAACACGAGAGCCCCCCCCCCCCCCCCCCCCCACATATAGGCAAGATATCAAAACTCAAGCTCCCTATTTGCCGTGGGCGCGCCGGTCTGTGACCTTCTGACCTATGTCGTCACGTCACTAGGCTACCTAACAAAGAAAGCACAATTAAATATATTTTTCTTTATTTCTATATCAACTCTGAAAACACAGACAAGACAATAAGGACATAGTGTGCATCCCATGTAATTCAAATTGAAAAAAAAAAAAAACTTTTTTGTTTTACATTTTTTTTGTGGGGGGGGGCACGCGATCCCCCCCCCCCATGCGAGGCCCCCCCACGGTACGGGGGTAATCTCTACGTGCTGGTAGTAACAGATACAGGAATGGTACAGTTAAGGGATAGACAGTGGGTTGCCAAAATGGGGATCTTACCAAATAGTGAGCCGGCATCGATGTGTTAAGAACTATGTTATAACTCATTTATAATGGCTTATTAATGACTTACAAAGGGTTTACAACCTAATTAATAACCTATTTACAAACCATTTATAAACCTTTATAAAGGGAACCTTATTGTAAAGTGGTACCGTAAATACTTACAGATGATTTACAAAATAGTTTGGAATGTTACTTTGAAGCAAGCATGTTTGCCTGGCTAAAAATTGTAAGACACAAAAAGAACATATTTCTAATAACTACACCTCATTTCACCAAAATTACACCTCATTGTATTGTACCTACCTGATTATAATTAGTTACTAAGTGTTTTAACAACCAACATGCAATCAAATAGTCTCCAGTTTACCACTGTTTGGCTCCTTGATGATAAGATGCTTGTTATTTTTTCATATCTGTTGATTAATCACCAAATAAACACTAAAGCGTAATATAACAACATAATTGACAGCAAACCGTGTAAAGTCTTGTAATAGATAGAATAGAAAGTGGTAGATGGATATATATATATATATATATATATATATATATATATATATATAAGGACGTCTTCGTTTGTTGTTCATTTTCTTATAATAAGAATAATAAACAGGCCATAGTAAATAATCTGGAGCTGAATTGTCCACCTCAATTAAACAGTCCTAGACAGATTCAATCAAAGTGTGCAATCCCTATCATTCTGTGCTTGAGAGCGTAGTGTTCTCTCCAGTAGGCACTGTGCGGGACTGAAAACTCCGGGCACACTATACCGACAGCACCAGCTCCTGACGATGAGGTGGTGAGCCTCATTGTTATTTCCTGTCAAAATCAATCAGGGGCCCAGCGATTGGATTGCACAGTTAAAGTATGGTGTATCTTGGCCCGTGCTGACTCAATTAAATGAGTGTCGAAATACTGTTCTACTTTATAATTCGGGTTCTTTACAGGGCTGGCAAAGGGGGCAGATTTACTTCCACTCTGAGAAATGATTTTCCCCCTTTGAGTCACACCGCTGGTCCATCCGTCTCCCTCTCCCTGCTGTCACTCACTGTCGGATTGACGTCCAGGGGCTTGATGAACAGCCACACCTCCTCGCGCTAACACCTTTCTAATATGGGTTTCAGGCAAGCAAGGGGAATTACCACCTTAGGAGAGAAATTGGTTAATTTTAAACCACTCCCGGACCCCTTCCCTGTTTCAAGAATTGATTAACATGAAAGGGAAAGGCGAGGAGTAAAAAGCTTAGGCAAGACCCCGCACACTCTCACACAGGTGTTGGAATCGCACAGAGCTCTGGTGTGAGTACACACTTCTCTGGCAGGAGTGCACATTTGCACATTAACAAATAATCACATCATCCAACAACAGCCATTGTGTACTGATGTATTTGCATACAGTTGTTGAATTTTAACCAAGCATAGAAGGACCTGAGGTGGCAAGAGTTAATTGGAAAGCATCAGAGAGAGGCAAACCAGGGGGAAAAAATGGCCTCGGGCTGCTTTGTCATCCACCACAGACGGGGAAGGACAGCAGGTGTGCTGGAGAGGGCTAGCAGGAAGCTTATGGAGAGTGTTTCCTGACAGGCCCTCCAGCTACAGAATGTAACGAGGATTTGGGTGGCTTGGAACCATGGCATTAAAACAGAGCTGAAAACATAGCTTTGGTATAGCAAGCATAGCTTTATCTATATTCGTGTGTGTGTGTGTGTGTGTGTGTGTGATTGTGATTGTTTGTGTGTTTGTGTGTGTCTGTCTGTGTGCTCTGTGTGTATACAAATCTCTGCCAGTGTTGATGTGTACCTCTGTGTGAGGGACTGTTGGACATATACTCACAGCGGAAAGAAGACTGGGTTTCTTTAAAGTGAAAATGTGACTTTTGTTCAGTGTCATCTTTTATATGCAAGATATTCTGTTCTTGGGGACCTTAAAAGAGAGCTTGCAGTCGGGATTAAACGATATCAAAGGGGACCCCTATGATGCATAGATAATTGAATATTGGCACCGTAAGATGTCACTCCTCTGTCTTCCTATTAAAACCGTCACAGGGGTGCATCTCCAATCCAAAGTGTGGAAAGAAATATTTCCTTTTCATAGATCTGAAGTTGCATCATATTTCAAGCCCTTCACATTTTCACAAGTGCCACCAATGCAATTAAAACACAGCACATCCTGCAAATCTGGATGGTTAATGATAAAATATGTTATAATTTGTCATCACACTGCTTAATGAGGCATGTCTTCATTTTCTATTTCTGTGTTCTACATGTGCGGTTAATCAGGCTGGGATGGTGCTGGCATTAAATGAGGAGGAAAAGATTGTATCAAAGAAAGGATTTTATTGATGCTGACACTCCTGATGGCTGAGGGGAGATTGCCAGAGTGAAACTCGTGCTGAAGATGCAGAGGTTTTGTGAGTTTTGATGGCCTCTTTTGAAACTTCACTGTGACTGTGTTACATGTATTCTGTGCCATGATGGCATTTGCAATATTTGGAATTGAAAAAAGTCATTTTTCTTTCCTCCCACTTTACTTTGTGTAATTTCAGTTTGTCACAAAACCACGAAGAACCCCGTAAACAATCCATTCTGGTGATCCACATTTTTTGTAATGCACTGCCAATCATACGCTATTATGGAACACATACCCTGGCATACCTCAATGTGATACCATAGGAATTCAACCATGTTATAATTAAACAATGCAGTGTGTTATTGTCCTATAACATTGAATTGAACTGAGACCTGGTTGCTGGTATAAATTGCAGGCCAGTGCTGTAGATCATTAGTCATGATTTATTTGTAGAACAAACCACACATTTTGACTGCTCCAACTGGAAAAAGGAAATCAGACAGTCATCACAAGAGTGAAATAGTGACTTACCTTTAATTCATTTCATTTATTTTTATGTAAGTTAGTGTAGTTTGTTCATTTGTTGTATTACTACTTTAAAAAAAATAAGCAGAAAATTGCTTTTCAGGCCAGGCGAAGGCCTGTGAAGGTACCGGGTGACATTATTTACTTTGCCAGGCAGACAGTTGATAGTGACCCTTACATTGTCGCTGCTGGACAGAGCTTAAGCCAATGCACACTTTGATTTATTCATCAAAGAATTCATTAGAATTGTGGACCTTAAACTTGCCTGACCCCTTTTCTTTGTTTTGTGGTTCTATGTTTTCCGTCTTCTTTCCCAAGAATGCCGGTGTTGACAGAGAACAAGCATTTTCAGCTCTTGAAATAGTGGTTTAAATTAGAGTAATGATTGCATGACTTGCCAATGAGGCAAACTAAAGCATGCTTCTAAGCTTTAATTAACAATCTGTAAAAGCTTAATTTTGCTGTTCAACTCTGCCGGCGTGAGATTGGTCCTTGCTGCCCTCTGCACTTTTTGCCTGGTATGCCTCTGTAGTTCACAGCACAGCAAGCATGAAATACAGAGAGAAACTCTCAACTTTTTTTCTGTCACTTAATGCTCCCTATGCCCTTGGATATAACTTTTTCATCTGTAATCAATGTAGTGTTACTTAATGCGGTATTTCTCTCTAACCAGCCAGTCTAGGATTCCAACCATTTGTTTTAAAGTAATCTGCAGCCATCCCCATCATCTGCTGTCTTTGGACTGAAAACCATGTTAAACAGAATACATTTGCAAGACATATAGTGATTTAAGGCTGTAATGTTAATATTTTTGCGTCACAATTATTGGTTGCATTGGCATCTTGATTGAAATGGCACCTTCAGCTGTTAATGGTTGATCTTGTATTTCTCATTCTAAACAGCAATACAGAAAAGTGGAATTCATTCGTACTCTGACTTTGTATTGCTGGTTTTAAATTTCCCAAATCATACATCTGGGAATCATACATATTTATCAAATTCTGGGCTTCTTGCCCACAATTAGCTGATTGAGCATTTTCACTGCAATCGTGCTGGTATTAATCTCTCCCTTTCATTCTGTCTGTTCAATACATCTTATCCAGACACCTGATCTGCAGATGTGTGTGGTGTTTAAAAAATGTATTCATCAGATTTGTTTTCTTTGTCCATTGGCTCTGTGAGACACGGATATCCTGAACAATGGGCTATTTCTGCTTTCCCTTCTTTGATCGTGTTTGATTAAGCTTTGAAATAGGCATTATTTTGCATTCTGGTAGATCCCTGCGGTCTGATGCCCTTTCTTTTATCTCCCTCTCGCTCTTTTTTTACTTCAGCCACCAGAAATAGGTATGCCTTTATTATCAGCTAGGGTTTTTGGGATTGAATTTGAGAGTATCGTATCAAGAGAAAACGTGTGTTCATTTGATGAGTAAATTTAAGAGATTTAAAAGCTCAGTTAGGTTGTTATTTGGGACATCTATTTATTTTCACAGATATTTTGGGTGATATGATTGAGCTGGAGGCAAACACATTCCAAGTGAGAGGGAAAGGAATGCATGACAATTTGTTCTAGATTTTTCTTCCATTTATGAAAATAGCAGTCACACATCTCTAACTTCAGATTTACAAGGCCAGACAACAAAGGATGGAAATCATGGCTGCAACCCTGTTTCTTAAAGTGGAATCTATGCCAGAGTGTGTGAGTCGAGAAAGCCAGTGTGTGTCGGGAAGCTTTGAATTGTCAGCATTAGGATTAATAAAGAATGAGCTTCTTTAATGTTGTGCTTGACTGATCTCATAAAAGCTGTCCTGTGGCTGAATGGGAGACAGAATACAAATAAACCAGAAACAGTTCAATGCTGCAACTTTTCTTTTGTGTTTGCCAGGCATGCAGAATGGGAATACATAGCTGCCCTGCATTGTGACGAGAAAGTGAGGGAGAACCTAATTTGGCACCAACCCTCTGAATGGCCTCGCTGAAGTTTATTATGCAGAACCAAATGCAGCAAGCCGTGGCTTTTTGCCAACTCGGAGACACAGTTTTGTTTATTGGACACAATCAATGTAAGGGTGAAGAAAAAAAAAACGAGAAAGCATCACCACAATGCACTGATAAGGCATATTTGTTTTTGGGGGGGGGGGGGTTTGCATTCAGACTGTTGGGTCAGGCGGAGGAGGGAGTTCAGTTTGCTTTGCTGAGTTGGTCCGATTTTCTCTTCTTTTCTTCCTATTCTGTGGCAAGCCGAGGGTGGACTGAACTTTTTCGGAGCGCTTTGTGCGCTGAGTTAATGCAGGTGGACCTACACAGAAGCTGACTCTGGACTGTGGCTATGACAAGATCCGGGCCAGGACCAATTTGGCCCAGAGTCGGCTGTTTCCCGGATCTCCTCCTCCGGGCCGCCTGAGGACTGTGTGTGTGTGTGTGTGTGTGTGTGTGTGTTTGTGTTTGTGTGTGTTTTGCGCCTTCAGGAGAAACAGAGCAAGGACACTGTTCAGATGCCTGTTTAATTCAAGGCACTATATCATCCCTGATATAGAAGGCAATTTGCAGAAAGGCAGCCTCAGCGACAACACTGAGCGCAGCTTTGATTTGTATATTTGGTTTTGCCGTGCAACTCAATGAGCAATGAAGTGTGGGCCTAGCCAGTAAAACACACCCAACTCCTTTTGTGTGTGATAGTTAAACTTCTCTCCTATAACACTGCATTTCCTCAGCAGTTTTTTGGGGGGGCGCTCTCGCTATAATGGTTGCAGTACTTCATGACGAAGCCTCTTGCCTACGTTGGCAAAAACACTTGTGTCATCACTTTTGGCCCATAAGAATGCCATATTTTTCCTCTAGATGGCCAGGGAGAGTGGGTAAAGTGGCGATGTGAATGAGAAAAGTCATCTGAATTCTCTTTCAACGTCCTTTGTCATTTGTAAATGATCCCTGATCATAGGGGCATAAAGTAGCAATCATTAATTTGATATTGCATCTCAGGAAAGAGTTGGTGTAGCCATCATTTTGTTTTATTTTTTTCACGTTTGAGCTGTGAGCAAGGTATCAACACGGCACACGCCCACACAGACACAGGCTGATCTGCATCAATCACTCGCTTCCCAGTGCGCTGATCCATCCGTCAACCTCTTCCACTATTACCTGAGCACTTTCCCTTCGGGGTGAAATCCTGCCGACTTTCTTAACCAAGAGCACTACACACCCCACCCACCCCCCTCCACCACCCACCCAGCATGGAGCTGATGATGACCATCAGGCCCCTCCCTCTCTCCATCCATGGGGCCGGGAGCCAAAAAGCCCCCCTACATCAATTCAATTTCACAACGTGCCGCCGCACACACAGTGCATCGTTATAATTTCATTGACGCGCCAATGGATTTTTCGGTGGATGTGTCTGCTTGGTAAATGGCCCCCGGTATAATCGCGTTGGAATGAAATGCAACCAGCGGTGATTCACACGCTCTGGCTAAGCACCCCCATATGCACACTTGAGGATGGGGGTCTCTCGCGCCGCAGCTATACATTGGCATTCCATCTGCGTGCTGTTTTCCCTGTCACTGAGCCGAGACCTGTTTAGAATGAAGGTAGAGGTAAATGATCCAGCCGCTCAGGGTGTCTCTTTTTTCTCTTTTTTTTAACATTCCATCCTATCAAAAGCCATATAGCATGGGATTTTCCGCTCTAAATAGGATTTCAGGTTCTATGACAGGGGCAGATACTGCAACGGTAATTTAGCAACAGAGGCTAGGCGTAATTTGAGCAGGTAATATTTAGTTATTGATGGGCAGGCTTTAATGTGATTACATGTATTCCACGCTTGGGAATATTGCCAGCCTTGAGTCTGTCTGAGCGGAAAAAAAGCCTATAGGTGAACTGAATGTGTTCCTGATTATCTCCACCTGTCTTGTGTGCCGTCCCCTGTTGCCCTAAGAGGAACCCGTATCTCTCTCACCACAGACGCCAGCAGGTCAAAATGGCTTCACTGGGGTAGAAAGTGATGTACACTCCAGTCATTCCCATGGGGTATTTCAAGTCTGTAGGGGGTGAAGGGGTGAAGTCTCAGTTGGACTGACATCCTGTTGAAACACCTCGTGACGTGGGTCATTTATTTTTCTTCCGTAACTTGGTGGGGTCTTAAGCTATAACACCCAGGGTTCGTAGGGGTATCTATCTTTTTTTTGTCCAGTATCCTAACTGATGTTGTTATTTCTTTTCTACTACCATAATTGACTGGATATTGTCAGCAGGACAAGCATGGTTAATACTTTAATCAGAGCGTGGTTGGGACCCCCTGGTGAGCACGCCACTGCTCTCCATCCGACCGGACGATGATGCGGGGGGACTGAGCCATCCGTGTCATGAAAGGGGAAGGTTAAGCTAATGAAGTGGCCACTTCAGTGTATAAAGCCGCTTTGTGGTTTGCGAGTTCAAAGCGAAATGTCTTTCAGGGAAACAGTAAAAGGGGGGGCCTGGTGCAGATTTACAGCTCTGTTAGAGCCTCCTCACGATAAACTGCCATGATTTAGCCAGAGCTTTTTTTTTAATAGCTGACACTATTCCAAGGTCACAGCTTTAGCGGCCAACAGAACAGAATAAACGACCACGTCCAAAAGCAAGAGAGTCTATTTGTTCACAATCATGTTTCTTTGACTTGCAAGTGTGTGTTATTTAGGAATGTTGTGGGAATTGTGTTTATATTTTTCCACAGAGATTAGGACTTTGCATATAGTCTGGACTGTCCTGCTGCATTTGCTTGCTATATGGTCTATGCTGATAGTGAGCCATTGGTCTGTGCTGAGGGAGCCGGACACAACGAATGCATCATTAATGCGTGGCTATGCCAAGACTCATGAAATATTTGAGAGCCGTACAGTCAGGTGCCGGTGCCCTAGGTGACAGCTGCAGGCTGGCCAGGAAAAAAAAAAGTGGCGTCTTCAGAGAGCGTCCCTGCGGTTTGCTGGACGGCAGACAAGCAAATGAAGTGACAGCCAGAGCAAACAGAACACTGTGCTTATTCTGAAGGTCATCCACTCTCATAGACTCACTCACAGGATGCTCAGGTCCAGGAGTAAAGGCCCAGTCATGCAACGCTGAAACACCCAACAGAGGACTGCCAAAAGGAGGACGATAGCAAGAGGTTGAGGTTAGCATGTTATGTAAGGGATAATGTATTGTCCGGAGGTCATTATCCAAAAATAAATCCAGACGGGGCGAACAGCACCCCGACGCGCAGCGCACCACTTATTATACGGTTACTTGCCAAAACGATAGAAGACATTCCTCCAACATACCTCTTTTTAATGATTTAGTTGCCGTTTCGTGATTCCCGTTTAGAAATAAGTAGTTCTTCAAGCAAATAGAACTTTTAATTTTCAGGTGTTGCGTAGCAACCCATTACTTGCTGACTTCAAATTACAATGAGTCTGTTACGTTAAATGACCCGACTACTTGCGGAATGATATGAAAGATGTGAATTAGAAGCACAAAACCCGTTGCCAATGACAGCGGTCAATATCTTTTCGCAGCGGTGAATATCAAGAAATATTCACCTGCGAACATTGGGATGGCCCATTCAAATCAACAGTACTTTTTGGAACATTCTGAAGAGCCGTATAATAAATTAACTTTTAATGCTATATATGTGACATTACATAATATATCTTATATCTATCTATTCTGCTGTCAAGTACTGTCAATAACTCCAGAATGTGTTTGAAAAAAACACTACCTTTATTTTTTTCCACCTTGATATTCCATTGTGGCATTACTTTTTCTAATCATGGATGTTTCTGCAGCTCAGGGAACAAATGGACTATTTCAGAATATTTTTTTTTAATCAGCTTTAATGTATTATTCATACACACAGATCTTGCCACAAGAGACAGTGATTCTACCCGTGTAACCATTGATTTGAATGTAAGGTCAGAATGGTAACCTTGACACTCAATAAAACAGAACCAAGGCCGCTGTACAGGGTGTTATATTCAAGTCATGCAACTTGTGTGTATAATGACTTCTTATTTACCTTAAGATACCCTGCTGATGGATTGTTGCCCTAAATTGACTTCCGTGCCAAGTGCCTCTGTAACTGTCTCTGCTAACAGTATATCTACTCTGAAGTTTGTTTGGCCAGCTCCCCAATCTGTACTTAGATAAATGCATGTCATGTTTTGATATGTGGCTTTTGTTGCAGTGGCGACTCAAAGTCAAAGTTAAGTTAATCTCCACTTTTGCTTGGATGCACTGCACTTTCCCCTCTGGTAATAAAATCCAGTGTGTGTTTGTGTGCATGCTTCTGTATGTGTGTGTGTGCGTGCGTGTGTGCGTGTGTGTGTGTGTGTGTGTGTGTGTGACTCATTTACTAATTCTGTGCCTGTAAAAGTGGTGTCTCTGAGGAACGCCAGTGATTGGGGCCCCTGAGCCAATCTAATCTGCACAGTGGCTATGCAGAAGGAGAAGCAGCAGCAGACAGACTGTTGTTCTGGGGGACACTGAGTGTGCATCCCAATCAGAGACTGATGCATATACACGGAACATCAATCCTACCAAATGTGATTTCCACTCAGTGTGCTCCCTGCATTCAATATGGGTGAAAACGGTAGCTTCTTGTGCCGCTCAAAAGCAAAGCATCTGAGGTGAAATTATTACTTTTGCCCTCTAACCGTCCGTCCTTCACACCGAGGAGCGTCATTCTTCCTGCTTCTCTTAGCATTCAGTGAGAAAAAGATGTATTACTGAGAAAGACGGAGAGTTCACCCTGTGGCATCGCCAAGGAATTTGGGAGATTTCTGGGTGGGTAGCGTGTCCCATTGCCCAGCCGCACAACAGGGTATACAAGAGTTTCAGAAAAAGACGCTGCCCCTGAGCATCTTGCACAAATTCCAGCTTAAAAAGCAAAAACAGATGAGGGTTGACCGGAGGTCCCGCGCTTCTCTGAACAGAAATGAGACCCAGCGTGTCAAATGATATGTTCCAGCCAAGGGGTGAAAGCTCATTCGGGTGTTATCAATCCTTTCTTTAGATCCCCAAAGGGGGTAGTGGCTTTGCAAACAAAAATAAGTGTGAAATGTTATTGCCTCAATTGCCTTGCCTTTTCAGCACAGCATTTTCTAATAAAGTATCAACGCTTTCAGAAAGCAGAACTTCTGGATGAAATAAAATAGTGATTGTCAAGGCTTGTAACTGGCTGACACATCTGAACAGATTTTGAAATGCAATGACACATTCATACTTTCTCGGCTGTAATAGTCCAGACACCATAATCATTTCATGCACAAAACCAGGACCATATTTTTTTCACCTTCCTCACTATGGTCACATTGTGCAAACTTTCACAATGACAATAAGGTGAGGCAAGATAGTTATAGCACCAAGGTCATGATTTGATTCTCAGAGAGCATACAAAACTAATAAAATGTATAGCTCAGTTTTAATGTGCATTGCTTTGGATAAAAGTGTCGGCAAACTGAATAAATATGCATATGAAGTACAAAATGTGTAATATTCGGTGGTGTAACACATGAGGCATATATTATATCATGATGACTCACTTGGGTGAAATCTTCATCTATTTCATAAGGGGGATGTCTGTAGAATGCCTATCAAAACAAAACAGAGAAACTCATAGATTTTCTTTGGCCAAATGCTCTTTCACTATCCAAGGTTGTACTATTGTTCTAATGTTACTGTATGGAACACCAGTCCTATTGATATAGTCTAAGCCTTCTGTGAAATGTTTTCAAGTTCTCATGTTTTCTTTCCTAGCAAAGGCACTTCGACATGGTGTCTGTCCATAGACACATCTAGTACCTTCAGGATGAAGTTCAGAGGTTACCTCTAAATTATGGTGTTTCATTGAAGATGGGACTTTAAGGAACATATTCTTCCCCTCAAGATCAATCACCCAATTGTTGTGTGCATGACTGTGTGTCACTGCAATCTCGACTGTACCACAGGTTGTCTTCACTCTCGTCGTCAGTGTGTGTTGCACCTCACCCCTTGGCTCTCTGCTGGGGCCACTGTGTGTTTACCGCTATCTTCACACTCTGATCTTGCTTGCATCCTCCTCCTCCTCCTCCTCCTCCTCTTCCTCCTCCTCAGTCCCCACTGTGGAGATCTTTATCACCTCCCTGAGTTATCTCTGCATTCAGCAGGATCTTAATCTGATGCCATTTTTCTTCCTCGCCCATCTGCACAAAGCATCTCTGGAAGACGTCTGGTAGCATATATATATATAATCCCTCCCCTGTATCAAAAAAAAGCTTTAACTGCTACAATCAGCGATTTGCAGTCGCAGTTGATAATAACAAACCCTGTGTCAGATTCGAACACGTTTCTGGTGCATTACGGGGCCGATCCTTTGCCAGGGGTAATTACTGTGACAGTCTCTCTCCCCTGTCAGAGCCATTCTTGCACATTATGTACATTGAATAAGCCACCTGCGTACACTGCTCAGTCTGCCCCCTAACAATCGGCATGACTAACACAATCTTCCGCAGAGGTTGAGAGGCAAGCCTTTCTCTCCAAATCAAATTCCCCTGTCACAGAGTGACTGATCTTTGAGCATGCAGGAGATAGTGTTTGAAAAATAAAAAACCCAAGGAGGAAACAGGAAAAATAACACAAGGGAGAAAAAGCCTTTGTGTGAATGCTTATTAGAAACTTTTCCATGGACTGGGAGGCTAAATCTGGAGTATTTCTGTTTGCGGCAGTGGTGCTTATGCCTTCATTTAGGTCTTCAGTCTTCGCAGGGAAAGCATATCAACAGAATTGGAGCTTCTTCACTTCTAATGTGACCATGAGGCTGATAAGTCCTTTGTAAGTCCTCCTCCAAAACAAACTTGAACTAGGGCCTGTCTTCCCCAGAAGTTTCTGGTGGTGTACATTAAACAGAATCCCTAATCCTTTGGGTGACATGTATATCCGCAGCAAACTGCTTTAAATTATGTGAGATCATGGTGAGAACCCTTTGATATCATGATATATGAATACCAATGTGTGTGTGTGTGCAAGTGTAAAATGAATTCCTGTTTCAGAGTGTGTGACTTTGCCTCATCTTTCCCCATGAAAGAACTGTCAGATCAGCAATCACCACCAAAGCATGCTCTCAGTCTCTTAGGCATGAGGCGTTTTAAACCCACACAACCAACAATCAAAGCTCTATCCTCTCTCAGATTTTTTTTTTTTCTTTCACCATGATGCAGGCAATTTGTTATTTTCATAATGCCACCAAAATTGCTTAAATAACAACAATAATGGCGATGAAAAAAGACATTGTGCATAGCTTTAAATGTCATTTTTAATTCTCGCCTTTGTAGCACTGATGCATCTGTAGAGAATGGAGATAAAAATAAAAAAAAAAGAATGAATTGCTCCTTCCCACCCTCCTCCTCCGAGTTAATAATGGCTGGTAGAGCTTGTCTCAGCTGCTAGAGTTGACTGACTCCACTGATGGTTCATAAAGGTCTAGGGGGAGATGTGCCTGAGCCATATCAGGCAGAAAGATAATGGACACCGTCTGGCTTCCCCTTTCTCTCATCATGAGAGATGGCTTTATGGTGGGTTTTCTTGCAGGTGGGTGGCAATAATGTTGAGTTGGGGATTGGAGGGGTGAGAGGCATACATGCGGGTGAGATGACAGGTGCCTGACAATTGAATGAAGCGTTTGAAGGCGCAACAAACACTACCTGTCATGTGATGTTATGCATTGCGGTTGCCACGGTGCCTTGTTTGGGAATGGTGCGTGATTTCCAGCTCCCCCTGTCATGCCCCGTCAATGAAAGATGCTCGGAGGGCATTACTGATATGATTTCTGCAAGCTTGGCTGTTCAGACTTTGAAGGGTGCGCTGATCCCAAGATGTTAGCTCTGCTGCCTCAGCCTCCGCAAGCTGCGACAACAAGCTCCTGCACAACACTGCCCTCCACAGGCTCACGGGTCAACTACAGGCAAAGCCAAAGAGCCCTCAACAACCACTTGAGAACACTCTTGTCTTAATGTGTTTATTTCTCTATAGGCAGACATCCAGGCTGTTAATCAAATGGAAGTATCAGTATCACTTTAGTCAACATGGGGTGGGAAGTAACAAATTCAATCTAAAAGGGAATTTTCATGATTAAAGCAGCAATGTGAAAAAGACTCTCCACTGCTAACTAGCCAATGCAGGAAGGGTATTTGCATCTGTTGTATTATGTATGGCCTCTTAAATGCCCACACCGAGGGTGCCATCAGTGGCAGCTTGACAGCATTCATTAGCACATTAGATGGTCGGTCTGCACATGCTGGTCGTTCGGTAGCAATGCACATGGGAGCGGGCTGTTGATAGGTGGCTCTCTCGCTGTGACTCTCAAGCTGGCAGAACGCAAGACGCTAATCTCTTTCACTCTTTCAAATTGTCCCCTTCTCACTGTTATGACAGCACATTCACACTTGATGCTATTAAAGTCCTCCGTCTCACAAAGTGATTTTGACTTAATCCAATACAGACCTGCACTGGTGGTCTTCGCTGATTTGGTAACGTGTTGAAATTCTCAAAGGCATGTGTGAAACATCACTGTGGTCCATGACAACTGAATCAAATCAGCAGCTACACAATTCCACCCACACTGAATGTACTTCACTCACAGTATTTATGGCAGACATTTCAAACTTCACTTGTTGAGGCATTTCATTTTCTACATCTGCCATAAAATGGTTGGCCAACTTAGTTACTAACAAATGCTGATATCTCAGTATCTCAGACCAAGTTTCTGCTGTGCTACTGTGAGCTGCCACAATCAACCCGCTGGGAGTAGCCTATTTCAAGGCCCTCTTGTCACAATCCCAACTCATGGTATACAGAGGAATACTAATTCAGCACTAACTCAAAGTCAGAGCACTGCCTTACAAAGAAGTACTGCATAGTTCAGGACAAGACTTAATTGTTATCTGGGAAATCCTTCCAGGGAACTACAGCAAATAAATTCTGCTCTTACCTCCAGAAAGATCATTAACGTTTTCCATTAAGTCACTTGGATATATTCATTATTTCCACACAATCAATCTACATTCATTTTCAATCAGATTCAGTTCAATCTACAATCTAATCATAACTCTATCTCTATGCGCATGAAATCCCAAACCACTCCAACACGACAAGCGTAAATTATGTACAGCACACTTTGCACATGCTTCATAGAGTGGCTGAGGGAAAATGCCAGTGATATTTGCTCTAAAAATTATATCTTTGGGGAGATGTTCAAAGTTTCCCCACACATCCAATGAGAACTAGTGATTTTTGTTCTCCCTCTCTCTCTCTCTCTCTCTTTATCTTTCTCTGTGTGTGTGTGTGTGTGTGTGTGTGTGTGTGTGTGTGTGTGTGTGTGTGTGTGTGTGTGTGTGTGTGTGTGTGTGTGTGTGTGTGTGTGTGTAAACATGTCTGGCAAGAGTATGCACATGAGTGTTTGTGTCTTATATGTTGCGTGCAGACGACTCTAGGTAAAAATTGCCTTATTTCTCAACCTTTCAGTTCAGATCAGTGCAGAGACCTGACTTCCCACAGGGAACCGGTCAGCAGTCAGCACATACCATTTTCTTCTGTGCCTTTTTAAAGATTTATGTCAAAACATACCAGGTGCATGTAAGTGGCCACACCATGCTGTTAGGAATAACTATTGTGAGGTCAGTAAGCCGAACATGTCTGTGCAAATATATGAATGAGAGTACATACATTTGAAAATGTGTGTGTTTGTGTGTGTGTGTGAGAGAGAGAGAGAGAGAGAAAGAAGGAGATATAAAAATATATATATATATATAGAGAGAGAATGATGACACTCTTCAGTGTTCCTTTGTAGTGCAAAATGTTTTGAATAGACTTATCTCCAGTGTGACAGTGTTTGGCGCGCCTGCCAATGTGAGCACCTTTGCAAGGATACAGTGCATTCTGCTCTCTGGACCAAGGCAATGGGGAGTGTGAAAGTGTCCAGCTTTTCATCACTCCAATTCCCCCTCTAACCTTGGGAGACAGCTGATAAAGCCGTCACTCTTAATGCTTTCTCCGGGGGAGCGTTGCCTGATAAAGTGGTCTTCTACCTGCTTTGGCCTTAGGAAACGGGGGGGGGGGGGGGGGGCATATATACTGAAAATGATCAGCATCCCATCTACCCTTATAACTGCATAATCTTTAGAATTTACAGAAGATTTACTAACAGCATAAGGTGTGCTGGAAGCTAACTCCGTCTCATTATATACAGACAACAGCATACCAACAACAACTACATCAGAAACAGAATGAGATATTCTCAGATATACACCAGTACCCTGTGTTACAGGCAACATTGCTGTCATGGACATGGGTGATCTCTTGATTGCATGCCTGGGCCTTTAGACAAGTATTAAGACGTGTTAGAATGCCAGCAGGGTTTATCACTGTATATAGTATACCATCACCCTTTTAACTAGCTTCTATAGACATATAATCGATTTATTATTTGAATGTCTTATACGTACTTTTGCAGTCTCTTGCTGCTTCAGGATACAATGACTTTGGTGACAGATCATGTGATGGCATATGCAGGCATGTGACAATGTGCTCATAAACTGGGACAAGTGCTCACTGGGGAGATGGCAGATGGAGTCACGCTGACAAGGATGACAAACATCACCAAAAACAAAAAAAAAACACAACAGCCGTCTGTGTTGCGTTGTGTCATCAAGTTGATAACGTTTCTTTGTCATTATACTGTATGTGAGGTTTTGAGGTTGAGCCACAAACACAACGTCATCCTGAGTCCCATCCTGAACCAACTGAGTGACAGGGCAAACAGATGGTGTCTGGCCGAGTCTTGACCCCAAGGCTGATGGATATGGCACTGGTGAGAAGACTACGTGCATCAGCTACTGGAGGTCATTTGTGACACTTTCTATCATTATGACAATTCATTTTGCATAATGCAATACCGTACCATTCTCAGGTCTAGATTAGAAGGCGTAAATCATAATTTTCTTTTTTTTGATCTCAGTTTGCAAAGACCAGTAATATCATTCAACTGATATACCCAATTAAATGCTCACTTCCTTTGCATTTAATCCCAAAGACAATCTATATGCCACATTATGGCGTTATTTCGGATGATCTGCTGTAAATGTTCTCGAAGCCACAGTATTTGGATACAGCAGTTGGAAGACACTGAAGTAAACACATATTCTGAGATTGAAAGTAGCCCAGGGGATAAATTAGACAAATCATACCCCCGTTTTAAAGTGTTTCAGTGTTCAATTATTTACTGTGCAATAAATCTGAGTCAGCAAAACAGCTTTATGCCACAGTATAGTGAGTGGAGCCAGAGGAGTAACAAACTGCAGCTGTAAATATGGCCGAGCATTTTATCTCAGTTCCACATCTAGAAAATCCCTTTGATGTTAATGTAAATTTCATCTAAGTGTATTAAAAAGGGGATTCTTTTTTAGTGCTATTTAGAAAATATATTCACTAAAGCTTTGTAAGACACAGATTGTAAGAGGCTTTGCCATGTTAACATCAGACTGTAACTGATAGATCTTTTCACAAGGAAAAATCAGAGGCACAGTAATAATGTGTCAATCAATCCTACCAAATCATTTTTTCTTTTCTGCTAGTGATCTGATAGCCATAACAGCTAAGGGTGTGTAGCTTAAAATGTCCATATCTCGAACAAACTTATACTTGGTGACAGTTAGCTAAGTACACAGATAAACAAAACACTTGAACTGGAGAACTGACAATCAGTGAACACACACTCTCAACTGACGAAGACTCTTTACCAATGGGCAACCTTGTATAACCCACCACTCCCTCTATAAGGACTGCATTTCCCATGAACACCCTGACATTTCTGATTACCCATAAGACATTGTTTCTCTCTTCCCTGCTCAAGAAAGAAGGTCGCACGTATTTTCCGAATTGAATAGAGGCGATTATAAGTCAACATGTTGGGCCAGGCAGTTCGGCGATTTACAACCTCAGCAGTCCGTGCCTCTCACTACGGAGAGGGACCAGGACAGGTATTTAATTTACTACAATTTCACCAGTTATTTCAAAAAGAAAAGGGAGCAGGGAATCATGGTGGCCTCGCTTTAGTATTAACCGGTGGAGGTCATTTTCCTAGCTATGGTAGCTAGTTAGCTAACTATCTAACATGAATTAGCGAGACGTTAAGCAGACATCAACATGACTTTCTTGGTTCAAATAGGGGTCTGACACAGAACATCGTGTGGATTTCTGTGTTTGGTCTCCTAGTTCTGTTGATTTGAGCTTTGTAATGCTAGCGGTGGTTAGCATTTTATAGCTCGCTAGCGAAAGCGATTCGCTAACACGTCCGTAGAGACGTTACAAGGGACTTTGGTACATATACCTGACCCTGTCGGAAGTTAACCTAACGTTACTTGTTAATATGTCATCTACACTTGCATACTAGTCTGATATGAAATATTAACTTGGCTTGATTCGACATTAGCTAAACTAGGATAACAAACGTTAGGTGATGGCATAATGTTGACCTTGCTAAGGAAGTTAACGGTGAGTAGGGTAACATATGCATGTCACCACTAAAACACAACAGTTGGCACTTTGCTGCATTAAATTAGTTAACGTCAGGGCTTCTGACACAAACGCAGACGGATGTTTGACCGAACCTGGTTTTGGAATATTGTATGAGTTTGGTAGAATAGTTAGCTAATGTTAGTGCCATAGCTTCAGCTGAGCCTGGCAAACCTGCTAGCTAACATAACGTTATTTCCCTGCGAGACGTTTGGCCTGTGTGAGGTCTTTACTATTTGCTGTTTCAGTTATTTGGCACATACACTGACAATGTAATAGCAAGAGTCTAAGTCAGTCATGGACCTGGGCTATTTGCAGAATTTAGTTATTATTATTAGTTCCTGGCCTAAACTGACACTGAAAGTGACCTTGCAGATTTCAACGGCGAAGTAATAACATTTGATCAGACTATTGTAGAAATGGTTAGCCCCATATGTCATTTGTCTGCATTACTAAAATGTTATATATTGACTCTTCTCCTGTTTCACAGAATCTTCCATTCTCAGTGGAAAATAAGTGGAGGCTGTTGGGCATGATGGTGGTGTTCTTCGGCAGTGGATTTGCATTCCCCTTCATTGTTGTGAGGCACCAAATCCTGAAGAAGTAAACTGGGCCTTGAAACATGTCCTACAAGGTGAGAATTCAACCTGTTTTTGCAGGCAGTTTATTTGCAGTCTAGTTTCCTTTTGCTGAAGTGTACCACATGGTTATTGGACGGGGTTGACCTGTCCAGATTTAATCTGTTGAAACTATTGGCAAACTAGAACCTGAGAGGAATTGCTGAAATTTTAAGTGAAGGAATTGTAATAAATTAATTGTACAGCTCTAAATGAATCTTGCACAGCAACGTACAGAATTTGAAATGGCATGTGTGCCTGTATCAAAAACCTTCCAGCGAGAGTTTAGTTGGGTAACATTCAACTATAGCGAATTGGTGAATACTTGACCATTTACATGCAGCAAATGGAATTTTCCCATGAAATGCATTCAATAGTGGTGTTTGGAGAAAAAAAATTAGTCTCTAAATTGTTCAAAAAGCAGTCACTTGCAAAAGAGGCCCCTCACATGTAAGACATGTATACAAATGAGCTGAAACAAAAAGGGTAAAACGCATAGTAAAATTGGGAAACACTGTTTATGAAAACGTTAGTTGCATCATTATAAATCGAGACACATTTTACTTTTTGTCAATAAGAAACACTTACTACATCTTCTATGTCCCTGTTATGTTGTGTTTGAATAAGTCAAGAGGTTGGAGAAAGCCACTTATAATGCATCTTAAATAGGTTTGCTGTATTGATGGCACTTGGATGTTGAATGAAAGTGACTAGCCTCTCTGACGACAATCTCTTTGCTTTTATCACACAGGTCACTCACCCTCAACATCTTGTCTGGAACAGCTATCTTCATGTCCAGTGGGGATTGTGTAATTTTATTTGTACATAATAAAGCCCAATAAGCCATTTATTTCTGACTTTTCCATAATTCCACTAAGTTTGTAAATGCCTTTCTTTGTAGTTGAGTCCATACCCAAACATCTGCACCAATCTGAATATGGAACAGAGTACTTGACACATTACAGAGAGAACAAGGCATTCCACATGGTGCAAGGGTCATTATAGCTGTGTTTTTACACAGATACGTGAAATGAGTGCTAGTATTCAATTATTGAATATTATTAATATTCATTATTGTAGTTTAGTTTTGGGATTTTTTTTTTTTTTTTTTAATGGCATTCACTGGAGGTTTTAGGTTACTTTGAAAGACTTCCTGCCAGTGGGCCAGTAGAGTTTATCATGTATGAAATTGCTGTGAGGGTGTGTGGGGACCAGATTCTTTATCACATACTTCACAAATGTATCCATTTCTAAAGATGTATATATTGACTATTCTGCAAACAGACTTACCAGTGGTGCAATGGCTAATGCAGAATTCCAAGTCCTTGAGTAGGCTGTTGAATAGACTGTTAGGCTGCTGTTTCAATGCAGACTGGGATAACATTATCCAATGAAATGGTTCTTAGGAGTCAAATGTAAACATTTTGAAAATTCATAGCCACGTATGTGAAGATTATTTAGCAGTGTTCTATATGACTGCTTCAAGCTTAATAGTAGATCTTAAAGCTGTTCTTAAAAAGATTGTTGCATTATAGGTGTAAAAGTTAGTTGTACCTGAGCTATCCCGTCTGGTACTGATTCTTCCATAACCAAACCTCTGATCAAACGTAAACCCTCAAAATACTGCACTTGTCATGTGTCTAGAGGGACAGTCTTCTATCAACATAAAATGGCGTACAAAATTAAAAATTCAACCAGATCAATACATTTCATAAAGGAAATCCTTAAAAAAACAGACATCTGATGTCTGTTACGAAATGATATACAAATCTGGGAATTCTTGTCTTAAAAAAAAAATCCTCATCAAATAATATATAACGGGGTCATGGCGATACTAAGCAGGGATAGCATCTGTGGAGGCTGGAAGGTAAAGCCCACATATTTGTACTCAACAGTGACATATGTTAAAATCCCACTTGAAATACATTAGACAGATGGGTGAGATTAGGTGCAATGGTTTTCAGCAGGGTCTATGTGAATTTTAATTGTATTGGGTATTAAGGCAAGCTAAGGAAGCAGAGCTTTTTCTACAAAACAGTGGACATGAACAGGTGTGGGAGAAAGTGCAACATCAGTTCACTGATTCGTCAACAAAGAGCAAATCTCTTAATATAAATCAGCCCCTTATTTCTATTCAAACATGATAGGAGATCCACAATGATAACTGGCTTTAAAGCTCATAGTTACAGTGCCTTGCATAAGTATTCACCCCCCTGGAGGTTTTACCCTTTTATTGCTTTTATAAATCAATCATAGTCAATATAAGTTGGCTTTTTTGACAAAAAAAATTGCAAAACCCTCTTTAATGTCAAAGGGAAAACAGATTTCTACAAAGTAATGTCAATTAAATAAAAATATGTAATGTAAAATAAGTGATTGCATAAATATTCTCCCCCTTCAAGTCAGTATTTAGTAGATAAACATTTGGCTGCAATCACAGCACTGAATCTGTGTGGATAGGTCTCAATCAGGCTTGCACATCTGGACACTGCAATTTTAGTCCATTCTTCTTTGCAAAACTGCCAAAGCTCTGTCAGGTTGCGCGGGGATCAGGCGTGAACAGCCCTTTTCAAGTCCAGCCACAAATTCTCTATTGGATTTAGGTCTGGGCTTTGACTCGGCCACTCCAGAACATTCACCTTGTTGTCTTTAAACCATTTCTGTGTAGCTTTCGCTGTATGCTTCGGGTCATTGTCTTGCTGGAAAATAAATGTCTCCCAAGCCGTTGTTTTCTTGCAGATAGAATTAGATTGTTCTTCAGGATTTCCCTATATTTTGCTGCATTCATTTTACCCTCTATCTTTTCAAGCTTTCCAGGGCCGGCTGCCGAGAAGCATCCCCACAGCATGGTGCTGCCACCACCATGCTTCACAGTGGGGATGGCGCGTTTGTGGTGATGTGCAGTGTCTGGTGTTCGCCAAACATAGCGTCTTGTCTGATGGCCAAAAAGCTCCACTTTGGTCTCATCAGACCACAGAACTTTCTTCCACTTGAGCATGGAGTCTCCCACATTCCTTTTGCCGAATTCTAGTCGAGATTTAATATGAGTTTTCTTCAACAGTGGCTCTCTTCCATAAAGCTTTGATTGGTGAAGAACCCGGGCAACAGTTGTTGTATGCAGAGTCTCTCCCATCTCAGCTGCTGAAGCTTGTAACTCCTCCAGAGTAGTCATAGGTGTCTTGGTGGCCTCTCTCACTAGTCTCCTTCTTGCATGGTCACTCAGTTTGTGAGGACCGCCTGCTCTAGGCAGATTTACACATGTGCCATATTCCTTCCATTTCTTGATGATGGATTTAACAGAACTCCAGGGGATGTTTAGTGCCTTGGACATTTTTTTGTGTCCTTCCCCTGATTTATACTTTTCAATAATCTTTTCTCTGAGTTGCTTGAAGTGTTCTTTTGTCTTCATGGTGTAACGGTAGCCAGGAATACTGATTAACCAGTGAATGGACCTTCCAGACACATGTGTTGTTATACTACAATCACTTGAGACACATTCACTGCACACTGATCCCAATTTCACTAATTGTGAGACGACTAGCACCAATTGGCTGGACCTGTGTTGAATTAGGTCAGTCACTTTAAAGGGGGTGAATATTTATGCAATCACTTATTTTACATTACATCTTTTTATTGAATCGATATTACTGTGAAGAAATCGGTTTTCACTTTGACATTAAAGAGGTTTTTTTTTATAATTTCTTTTGTCAAAAAAGCCAACTTATATTGACTATGATTGATTTATAAAAGCAATAAAATGGTAAAACATCCAAGGGGGTGAATACTTATGCAAGGCACTATATGGAATGTTCCCATAACCCGATGGCTGACTTTGATTCCTGCCTATTTATTCAAAGAAAAAATCTACCTTTGAATGCAGAACACACAGCAGTGCGCAGCCCTCTAATGTTTTTTTAGAAGGATCTTATTTGCTCTCCCCCTGCTTCAAATCTTTTGCCCCATTTCATTAAATAACCCATTTCAGTTTAACTAACCTTTCACAGCTTCTGGCTATAGATAACTGGGAGCAATACAGGAGAGATTGAAATGGTAGCATGTGACATGGTCATAATCAGATGGTGGATTCCATGGGCATGTTTATTTACTGTGTGTTCTTTTGTTCTACCCATCAATTCCTCTTCATTGCTGAGAGATGTGAAGTTGTAACAGTGAGAAGTGGGTCTTCAGATCAGCTCTAAATCTGTCCGGCTGTTTGGTCCTCGTAAATCTGACAAGAGGTGCCAGTGTTCCTTTGCTTTTGTAGATTAATACAGAGACTAAAAGCGCTCCAAGGACTTGAGAACAAGGATATTTGGTAGAACTGGATGAGTATCATTACAGGTTTGATAAGGTCTCGTGGGAGAGGAAGAGAAACCATTTATATTGTTTAAAAAAAAAAATGTGCTACTCAAACACACATCAATTGCACTGTGAGCCACTGACAGAAACCGATCTGAGGAGATTTTATTGTTGGACTTAATTGACTTGAGTATGCAATTTATGAATTAAGACTGTGGCCACCTCAAGGTTCCAATCTGTAGTTATCTAAGTTTAAATGTGCAAAAAATGTGTTTGGTGGTTTGGCTTCCGAAGGTACAGCAATTGCACATTCATCAGCAAGGAGCCAATCCAGTCTGAACTCCATCTCTTCGCATTGAAAATCCTGCGATCTAGGGCCAGTGTTTTGTTTGATAAGAGTTGCAAGGAGTGATGCCACTGACAACTCCTCGAAAAGTCCAGATGGGATTGTAGAGGTGGGAGAGTTAAAAAAGAAAAAAGAAAAAAGAAAAAAAACTACTGGCAGAGACAAAACCCTCGCAATACAGCATTCAGTCATCACAAGTCAGCCTGGCAGAACTGGCCGTTGGGATGTGCAGCAGGGTAGATTACTGCCTGTCCAGAATCAATCAGACAGGGGCTGCTTTGAGGATTATGCATCACTGTCACTCATGGCAGGGCATCATGTCCTTGCAAAGAAAAAAGCAGTGGGTCATCACCGTCTGGCATAAAGAGTGCGTCTGTGGTCACATCAAGAGCACAATCAAGCTCCTGATCTTTACCTGGGGGTTGTGTTGGGGGGAGGACTGGGTCAGGCTGCCAGAAGCGTTGTCACCTCCTCATTATCGGGCAGATCGGGAAGGCATCTCCCATGTGTGTCTCCCATGTCTGCCACCTGCTCATCCATTTTGTGCGCCAGATCTTTTGAGGGAGTTAGGATCCCCCCCCCCTCCCCTCTTTATGCTATGAGCTGCACACACAGCTGGCAGACTTCTTAGCACTTGAGCTCCACTGCAGGCAATAGACAAGAGGGTATTGCCAGCAGGCTCCAATGCTTCAGCAGCCCCGAGATGTTCAGTGCTCAGTCGACTTGAACTACAGTCATGTCCATCACTCTTATCCATCTGGGCATGGTATGATGTGCTCTATGCTGCCGTGATGGTATGTACTCACTGAATATAAGTATTATATGGCTGGGGGAGAGAGCCAGTCAGCTGGCAACCATGGCTGCACAAATCATGCTGATTAGATATTTTACAGTCGGTTTAACATTGCCTGGTCTTTATTTTTTGTTAACTTAGCCAAGAACTATTTACCCTGAACAGAAGCAGCCGTTTGACTTCTATGCAAAACCATTAATCACAAACTGTCATTAACATGATGTTTAGATGCGGCCATTTTTTTAAAATGGTAACAAAAGATAATACTCTGTGTGAAAATAACAAACCAGGCCTGTTAGCTTTTTCAATTATTTTTCCTGTATACAGTCAGTAGTATTATTGTAGGCTGAGCCCCCAAACGGTGCATACATCTCCTTCCAAGGGATCAGGTGATGTCTTAGTATGAAATACTCACGGTTTCTACAACATGTGTAACTAACTGGCTTCATTATGGCATATTAATAAAATACAATACAGCCATATTGATTGATATAGGGGTGTATACAGACTCAAATTATTGACTTTGTTGACAGGCCATCAGAATGAAGTTAATGGACTGCCGTGGCATTAAGCATCTGTGTGAATCGGTCAGAAGAACAGAGGAAAAGATATGCTGAACCAACTTAAATTTAAAAAAGAGAGTTCGGCCTACGCATGAACTGGGACTGAAAAAATAGTAATTTCACGGCCATCACAATTACCACACAAGTCACTATCGTGAAAGAGCTGCAAACTGCCTTGGCTGTGCTTGTAAAAGCAGAACACACTGTGGAGGATCAGCTCCAGATGTAAACGAGTATCTGGACTGTACCGTGGGATACAGGTTCTCTTAGAAAGGATATTGACATGCACTGCAGGCTGTGTTCCCCTACATACACGATTGGTCGTGAGGTGACAGCTTTGACATAGAGGTCCTCAGCAAAAATGAGCAGAAGCATATGGCTTCCACCATGTGGTGATGCCATCTGGCTGTCACGAGGCAACAAAATGGAACTTTCCAAATGATGACATGTCTTCCTGTTCAGGACTACTCTTGTCTGCTCAGCTGTACAGATCTTGTGTCTATAAGCTGGAGTCCTGCAGGCAGGGGTGGGGTTAGGACGATTCCATGGGCCCTGCACTGACAGGGCATCATGACCCAGCGCTTCTGTGTTTTTATGTGAAAGACAAGGCTGTACATAGTTTACCTCCATAATGCTTTGGATGGGGGACTTGGTGGTGGGGTCTGTCAGGGTTAATGTGGCTTCCCTTTTGTGTCCTGTATTAGTGTGAGTAACTTAATAGTAATCTTTTTTTCTGTGTGAGTTTAATGCCTTAGTTAAGCCTTGCCTTGTGTTGACGTATCCTTCCACCGTCATGGTGTTTGTTACTTCCACATAAGACATCCATCCTGTGTGCTGCATTCTGTGTCTGTTCAGTGCCCAATAAATAGCAGTCCCAAGATTGAGTGATGTATGGGACTCAGGACCCTGCCATATAACCAGAGATCTTTGTGTCAGCCTCCGTTCCTCTGGGCCAACTCGCTACATACATTGGTGTCAGAGGTGGGTTGGCGCCCAATGGAGGACTGAAGGGAGAGATCCTGGACCTCCACTAAAACACTAAGCATACCTGATGCCCGGAGGGCCTGGCCTTGAAGATGTTACCTGCTTTTGATGAAGGTCTCCTGGTCAGCCCTGTTAGGTCCTATGCAGCATTCTCGTCACACACCTGCGATGGACTTGCACAGCACCATTGCCTGCAGAAAGCTAGCTGGAAGATACCGCTGACTGCTTAGACCGAGAATGCTACAGTGAGAAAGCACCTGATGTCTGCCGCATCTGCCGACCAAAGCCATGCTCTGTCTGGGTGCTGAGGCTGTGGCACCCCTGTCACAGCGGAGAAAGCCAGAGGGGTCTCCGCATCAGTTCGCCCAGCCAGAGGGAATGCTACACCATAAAATGACAGCCAGGGTTCTCAGCCTTGGGGTCGTCAGCCAGAGAGATAAACATGTCACCGTCGCAGCCAGTCAGAGTGGGCTGCTGACGCCCCAGGGTCTCTTGTATCACTGCTGCTGACCAGAGGTGACTCCGGCATTGCCATAACAGCCTGGGGTCTTCTGCATTGTTATTGACAGAGGGGAGCAGTCTGTGCCACTGCTGCCAGGTCGGAGGCTCTACGTCCCTGCTGCTGCCTGAGGGTCCTCCGTGCCACAGTGGTCATCAGGAGGGCCACTAACCTGCCTTTGCTTTGCTTGTCTCCCCAAGACCTCATGGACTTTTTGCGGACCGTTTTCCTGCCTTCCATCGTTCCACTGCGGGGGTGCTGGGGGCAACCGTGTCCGCTCCATCGTTCCACAGGGACCTGTGTTATGGTTGCTGGGGACAGCTAACGACTTGGGTGGGTGGGTGGGCGACTATGCAGTGTGCAGGGGTACTGCAGTGTTTCTGTGTGCTGCTGTGAGTGACGAGGCTTTACATTGTTTGCCTCCATAATGCCTGGGGTGGGGGACTTGGTGGTGGGATCGTTCTAGATGAATGTGATTATGCCTTCCCCTTTGTGTCCTGTATTAGCGCGAGAACCTGTTATTATTTTGTCTGTGTGCATTTGATGTGTAATGCCTTAGCCCTGCCTTATGTTAGTGTATCTGCCCACTGTCATAGCGTGTGTTAGTGTGATGCAAGACTTCCATCCTGTGTGCTACAATCTGAGTCTGATCAGTGGCTATTTTTTCAGCCGTGATAGAATAGAAAAATGAAATCACGACAAACGATAACAAAAAAATTGGACTCGTGGCCATCCTCCCCTTTCTCCCCCATCCGCCTTTTTCCTTTTGTTCAAAAGGGATCGCAATGTCCCAGATCTCTCATCCCCGCTTCCTAAAGCAGGCCCCAGCCAGACACAATGGCACTATGCTGGCCAAGGACCAAGCAATGCTGCGGCTCTGACAACTTACGAAAAGTACATGAGCCCCGCGTGCGCTGTGGGGAATGTCGATCGAGCAAGCCATTTGTATGGGCTTGCCACAATACATCATGTGTGAGGATCTGGATGACAGGCCAGTGCTGTGCCACACTGAAAAGGCTTTTTGGAAAAGGATGGAGCAGAATTTATTAAAATTGGAATGCAGTTTTCTGAAGGGGCTTTTGCATATGTTTGTAAAAACATATTTGAATTCTTCTCCAGTAGGTGTAGGGAGGAGGGAAGGCATGGTTTTGAATGGTTTTATGATGTGTGGGTATGGTGATTGACAACCTATTTTGTCAACTGACAAGTCTTAGTCAAACTTGCTGCAACGTGATGGATGTAATATTTGTGAGATGACCAATTCTAGCTCAGTATTTGTAGTGTCTTTCTTGAACATTATTTTATTTATAACAGATTCATTTTTAGTCTTTGATTAAACTAAGGAGGAACATCTGACATTTTCTCAGCTGTCAGGCTACATTTTCTCTGTTGAAATTGCTTTTTAATGACTGTCCAGCCTTTCAGGGCCTTCTGTTCTCTTTCAAATTAATGTCCATTCACAGATGGCTTTTCAACCAGACACCTCTAGAAGCAAAATCTGTGCCAGCATTGAAGTCACATCCACTCCTTTGGAGGGCAAATGGAAGGCAATTTCTCATCTATACTTCTTTGCCTTCCACATTAAAAGTCAATCAATTTATACAGATATCAGTTAAGATAAAGTCAATGTTGTCCATTCAAGTTAATTCCAGTATTGTTTATTAACATTTTATGATGTTGTACAGTCATGTTACTATCTAAAACGAATATGCCAATAACTCTCCAAAGTGCTATTTTCTGTTATTTGCCCTCCCCCCTTCCAGCTCAAACGTAATACTCCTTTTAAGTTTTAATCCTTTCTCTGTCTACATCATACTCATTAATTACATGTCGAGTCTCATTTGCACTTCTGAGCACTTGGGATTTAGGACATCACTGTTTGCCAAACACTTGAAGATGATTCATTAAGACAAATCATTAGAGTAGAAAAATAGTCTTCAACCTGTTTTTCCTCACAAAGTGTACACAGTAAATGGCTATCTTTCTTATTTTTTTCCTCGGGTGATGAAGACCTATTCTCCTTTCCCTTTGAAAGACATAATTGCAAATACAAAGAAGTATTTTTCCCAGGCTACCCTGGGATCTGGAGAGTCTACATAGTGGGTCTAGTTTATAAGCATAAGCATCATATTGAAAGTTTATATGGTTAACCTTGCTCCCTAGCGCTAGGCAGTGCAACACACAGCAATACACACTAGGGTCCATAACTTAATTGAGATGTGGGTTTTTGCCTGGTATGATAATTCTCCACAGTGCTACATCGTCCAATGTTAGGGCTCAGCATTACCAAAGTTTTAGGGGACACTTGCGGCTCTACCAAGTCTGTCCGCTCCTCTCCTCTCTTTGTTTACTTTTGTTCCCAGAGTTTAAAAACGCTGACTTGCTTGGAGGTATGTAGACTGTCGCTGCAGCAGATGAAGTGTGCCAACGCCAGCCACTTCGTCAGTGCTCTTAGCTGCGCTAGGAGCTCCAGCTAATTAGCGCTGCCCCGCGCCTCAGGGGAAAATCTCCCTCATGAGAAATGAAGGTCATTGTGTGGAGGGAAAGTGTCACGGCACTATGGGGTTATTAAGGTGTCCAACAGTAAGTTACAATAGCAACGTTTATAGACAGACATGGAAATAACTCACACAAGTCTGTGGGTGAATGCATTTATGTTTGTCAGGTGTGTATAGGAAAATCTATGGAGGACCTGCAGAGTTAAGTGCACAAGGTGTCTCTTCAAGACCTGCTCTTGATATCGATTGTGTGGGTGTGTGAGGGGAGGGTGTCAAAATGTCCTCTGCGGAGACCCAGTTCAGTCATCCAAAATGTACCAAAAGCCTTTTTCCCCTCTTTTTGCGGCCCCATCCATTTCATTTAGGCTTTAATAAGTAAAATAATGGGCGCCTGGACCGAAAAGGAAACCTCATTGAGGTCTGATGCATGTGTCTCATTAATCTCCCCATCATCCTGGCCCCTTTTAGACCTTAGAACAGGGGCCTGCAACAAGTCTCGGGCCTGACAAACCTCCTGTTTTTGAATAATCATTCCCATCAAACTAGCAGCTCTTGCAAATAGCCTGTGTGTCTCCTGCTCTAATACTGCTGAGCTGGTGTTCTCTGCCGGCAGAAAATATGGATTTAGGTCACAGTATGCCTCCCAGTCTCCTACTGAGTAACAAACCTGGATTTCCCTTCTTGCATTTAGCCAGTCAGTCAGTCATGTAGAAAATTAATAGGGACAAAATGTTTCAAGAAAAGGTATTAACTAGATCAGCACACATGCAGTTGCTATCGTATTTTAGATGACAGATATGGAAACAATAGCAGTCATTATATCGGTTGAGATTATGTGTAGATTAAACTATATGGATGGACCATACATACGTATTTTGTCACTACAAAAGAGGTCATCGAGGAATATGTGAGAGTGTATATTTGAATGTGAGAGTTCTGGTAGGACTACTACTAGAAGTACCCAACTTTAGTTCTGAAAGGTAGAAGGATTTTTGTGCTCTTTAAAGGTGAAGGCTCTCTCCTGATAGCCGCAGGTAAGTTCCTGATCAGGCCCCCAGGGGGGCTCTATCCAGCCGACGGTCTTTTTGGACCTTTTCCAGTCCCTAATAAAGTTCCACTGCAATAAATACAGTGGAACTTTTCTCAAAGTTAATTAGAAGATTTTTCACTTTGCAGACCCATATAATCTCCGAGGAGACCTGTTCGAGGAATGCTGAAAGTTGGAGGTACCCCTGAGGTTTATACCGGAAGATTTTTTTTTTTCACCAAGAGACAGGATGAGGACTGTTTCATTTTCAAGACAGATTAAGCGTGGCACATTTTGAATTAGCTGGCGGAGAGGCAAAACCATGAAATATCAACAGCATTCAATTTCCTCTGGCCTTAGCTTGCACCAGGTCACTGAGCCACTATCGTCCTCTCAAATAAGCTGTTGGTCGCATCCTAACTTTGAGTCAAGGTGGGCATTGAGGCAAAACACAATTGCTTCTCTCTTTTGTTTCAGAGTGTATCAATCACAGCTCTGCTTGAAGCACTAGACAACCAAAATAGAAAAAGGACAAGAAAATACACCATTGAGAGAGTCGGTAAGACATTTTAATGACTGTCACAAAACACTTCTCATTACCAAACAGCCATAGGTTCTCTGTTTGTCTGTTTAGTGCTTGTGATACGTCTGTGGATCATTAGTTGTCACTTTCGGCACACAGGGAGCTGTTTCCCTCCCATAGATACCACAGAGCTGGCTTGGTTCTTGTTTGTTTGTTTTTGCTTCAAGCTCTTATACCTGGATGTCAAATAGCGACAAGCAGCCTTTGCCCAGGGGGAGAACAAGATGCCCACTGTTGAGACATGTTAAATGCACCTTTTGTAGTGATAAACACAAGATGCCCACTGTTGAGACATGTTAAATGCACCTTTAGTAGTGATAAACACAAGATGCAGCCTCCTCCACTGTGTTACAAATAAACTCAGATCCTGGGAGTGGAAACTCAGAACCCAGACAATAGGATGAGTCAAGCTCAGCACTGATACCATGAACTTAGGTTAGCTGAGCCAACAAAAAGTAAAAGCGTACATATAAAGGAAAACACTGCTTAACATCCATAGCTCCATGACTCATTGGAAATAAAGATAATACAGTGTTGTTTTGAGAAAAGAAACTCACAGTCAAAATAATATAGGACCAGCTACCTATTTAAAAAAAGGGTTGCATATATAAACATATATAGGTGTTTGTACAGGAGCAAATAAATGCTTTGTATTTCATGTATATACCTATATGTATACATATATAGGACCTCATTACCAGTTGACTCTGGAAATAGATCTGGCCCAGGGCTAGACAAAAGTCAGATGTCTTACAAACTTTTTGTTTGGTGTGGCTGGTAGCATATCAGCTGAAGGATTTTTTTAGAACAATAACTACTTCATTGCATAACTGCAGATGTTAATGCACCTGCACAATGCTGTTTATGACTTTTAGAAGTGAATTTACGGAATATTACTGGTGTTGCCATTGGTTTTGCCATTCAAACTACAATCCGGATCTAAGTTACACAAAAACAGCAGCTAAGTCTCTGTCATCATTGCATTCTATCTTCTGAGCTACTGTGCTTCTGCCCACTAGATAAATCATTTTTGGGCTGTCATATTGTGCCGAATACCATCCAAGAGTTTCATAGGCCTCCTTTCCACTTTGCATAATTAGAAACAAATCTCTTTCTCTTCATCCTAATCATCGTCTATCAGCGGAGAAGCTCGAATGAAGGGTCCTGAAGGGCTGTAAATGGACGGGGTCACAGTTGCCCTCTCGTCCCCCAACCCAAATCACAATGAATCATTATTCTGCCATTATCCTTGCCAGGTGAATAATGCAATTTCGGGAATAGGTGGCCACCACAGTATTGGGGACGACAGAGAGGCAAACGAGGAAACATGATATGGGGCCTGAGAGTTGTCTGACAAACTCCGGCATACCCTGTGGTTTTGCATACCAAATGAGAACATATTGGGGGGGGCCATTTACCGAATTTGTAATGGAGGGAGCACAGCCGAAATGGAGCCCCGGCTCTACAGTGCACAGTGGCGAGATGACAGTGATTTAGGTGGGAGTTATGGGGATGTGACCTAATGAGGAGGAAAATTGCATTATGTATGAAATACTATATAAAACTCTAATGACCGATTGGATCTGAGGAGAAAATGCATTACTCTGGGGCTCTGCAAAGGCCAAAATGGTGTCATCATTAGTTTTCCCCTAGTATATAACACGGCATAAAAGTTTTAGCTCAGGACCTGTTTCGAGTCTGCCCAATTTTCTCTTCTACTTTTTGTTTCAGAAGATTACTGAATGAATGTGAACATAGTCTAAGACCCTGAATACTTTTTGGTTAACTATTTTTACAATGTTTTCACAATTCAAAAGAGATCTGTACTTTGCACTAGCGCAGCTCAAGTTGGTGTTGACACACCTATTTTGGAAAGTTACTGGTTTTAAGGATGAGAAAATTATTGTGTGAGTACATTTTTATACAAAAAGCAAATATTATTTGTTTCAACATCCACTACACATAATAAATGTGGACACTAGTCTTGAGAGTATCCCAAAAATCTATAACAGTTCAAGGGTAGATTCATTAAACCTGGAAATAATTCAGAACCTTAAGTTCATTTTGCTCTTGACCTGATAATGCACATCTGAACATTTTCTCACAGAGCTCTGTTTGATTCAAATGGCTCAACTTCCAGTCAATGGCGGGTAAACCGCAGCTGTACCTCACCGCGGTTCTCCGTCATATGTAAAGCAACAACTCAATTTGTCTCTCAGCATGAAGCCTCATCTCATCAGGAGGGTGTGAGCCAGGAGAAGTTAGAAGCCGAGCGTCTCTCCCGGCTGTCACTCACGTTGACTTCAGAAGACACCGCGACGTCCAAGCAAAGTGAATGCTACACGAGGCAGGTTGATGATTATGACGGTAATACACTCTGGCACATGATGGGGCTGAAAGTGCTTCCGTCTCTTAATAAAAAACTATCACAGAGGACATTCTGGCGTATCCCTTGCTCTCCCACATCAGAGACAGGCATCAACAATTTGCCCTCATAATTCACCCAGTCAGACACGACACTGCTCGCATGCATATAGAGTGTGTTCACCTCCTCGCTTTATGACTGGGCTAAATATGTAAGGCAGTAAGTGAGGTAGGGGCAAGGATATGGTGAGAACATAACATAAAAGTAAAACTGATTGTGAGATAACTGATGCTCATTGACTCTCAATGCACTCCTGATAAGATGTTCTTTCACAGCTACACTAGCAAGGCGGTACAGTTTCACAGTGTTGGCCTATCCCCATCCATTTGAGTGAGAATATTAGTAGGCCTACCTTCTGATCTATATTAAAATAGTTTGTCTCCATGAAATAGGTGCTACCAATGGCTATCTTGCTGTTAAAGATGACCTCATAAACACATTGAGTGATGATATACTAAAGACAAAAGCACAGTGATTGATAAATGATGATAGCCAGCTGGATCTTGTTTAACCTTACAACATACAACATGAAACCTTGCAATTGCACAGAGTGCTTTCACCATCACAGCCTGAGCTCTCTCCTGGCAAAACTGTTTATGTATCTAAATACTATTTATTTATAAAAGCCACTGTGTTGCAATATTAGTAGACTGCTTGTCAGCCATTTGAATAGGACCAAGCCCAACAGTTTGCTATTCTGTCAAACTTCACAGCAGTAAATAGGAAGTGGTGTAAAGCCAACTTTATCTGATTTGGGTACATTTGCATAGAGTTCAGTGAGGAAGGTGAAGAGGTGAAGCGTCTTTGAATTTGTGGGGGATTTTTAAAATCCCAGCGTTCATTTGGAATATCATTACACTTCAACGTTATTCAGTGCCAATGGCTGGCTTAAGGCTAAAAGTGATAAAACAATATTAAGTAACTGAAAATTAATTTCCCAAAAGTTCCATACGGCTTTGAGTGGATTTAGAATTCAATTATCTTGAAGTCAAATGCATTTTAAAACATAATACAGCTTCTGTTCCTTTATCTAAAATCTAGAATTTAATGTGCTCATCTCACTCACATTGTATTGTTGCAGAATATGAAGGAAGCCAACAGTAAGAAGTTAATTACTTTTCTCAGAGATGAATAAAATGGTATCTGTCTTGAAACAGACATTGGAGATTTTTTCCTCTGATGTGTCTCTGCCTTTTTACCTCACTATAAAAACAGTAATGGTAGTTGAATTATTCCCTTGATCTAAGAGCATAATGAGTGGTTTCATTAATAGAGGTTAATTGCTTGTCTAAAAAAACCCATTGAATAGAAGTAAAGTGAATGTGCTGTCAAGTCTGTGATCACTTGTCATTCAGCACATTAGTTTGGGAAATCTGGGGCATTTTGTTCATGTCAGAAAAATGGCCTGCAGAAGAAGAGCTTGGTGCTGTCAAGAGCCATTTATGTTCCTGGTCATTCAGACGTTCTCAGCGGCTCTCAGCCAGTTCTTGTTCTCCTGAAGTTATAAAAAAAAGCACAAAGCTGAAGTAATGGCAAAGCAGCAGTGCTTTAATTCCTGCTGAGTGTATAGTTAAGCCCCGATTCGTTTGAAATGAGTTACTTGCATAAGGTCAGCACATTCGATTTTTTAATCAAGCATATACCTCGAACAAAATCTCTTCTGTTCGAATTGCGCGCTTCTCTCTCTGAACCTGTCAATTATCACAGTAAAACATATGTTAAACAGCTTAGGACTGGAAAATGAAGTGAAAATTCCTATTAACCTCCAAAAAAAGTCAATCACCTCAGGCGATTGCACGAGGAGAATGGCTCATGCGTCTTAGGAGATCCCCAGAAAAGTGACTAATTTGTGCATGTAGATATGTCTGACATATCCATGTAGCCTCATTCTCCTTCTCTCCTTGAGTGTACTTTGTGTGTCTTGCAAGTGCTGACCAGAAACCGACTGAGAATGAGGTGAGTGGTACGGTACAAAACAGAAAACTTGGGTTCTTGCTGAGAAAAAAAAAAAACATCTTTTCTGCGCCATTTTGGAGTCCCACAGGCCTCTTGTGTAACCACTTTGGGACTCGGCTGAGAGTGAGCAGCTGAATCTCAATCACGCCAAAGCACTGAATCAAATCAGCACTACCAGCTGCAAACAGAGATACACAGACTCCCGCTCTCTCACTCTCACTCACACACACAGTCCCTGTGCTCCTCTATGTGAGTATGTGTCTTTGTGTTCTTTGTGTGTTTGTGTGTGTGTGTGTGTGTGTGTGTGTGTGTGTGTGTGTGTGTGTGTGTGTTAGTGTCTGTGACCATGTAAGTATGTGCAGATGGTGTTGAATGAATTGTGTATTTGAGATTGTACTGCAAGAAGGTGGAATGGGCTTCCAGATAAGGATAAAAGAAACAGGACCGGTCCCACGGTGGATTTACATCTGTGTGTTCTCACAACCCTTTTTTCCACTGGGACTAGTGGATAGAGACAGTGGAGGAGACAGAAAGAGAGAGAGAGAGAGAGAGAGAGAGAGAAAAGCGACAGATGACAGGGGAATTGAGCAAAAGGGAAACAATAGAGACAGAAAAGAGAGAGACAGAGAGTGCAGACCAAAGAGAGGAAAGGTTGAACTGACCTTTGGGAATACAGTTACATAACCAGACAGGACAGAGAGAGAGAGTTAGATCATTTATAAGTCCTCTGACGTACAGTGTTTCTATTATAATCAAGATCAATCACTGGATCGTGTTCATATTTCATATTTATGTCTTCATTTATACTGGTCAGTGGAGAGGAGCTGGTTGTATTGTTGTACATTTTTGATGAGAGTTCTGTTGATCCAGGCACAACTGCCAGTGCCTTCTCTCCAGCTGTTGTGCAATAGCATGATGTCTGTCTTCTTTCTTGGTTGTTAAAAAAAAAATCAACATTCAGTTCGGTTATAGTCCACATCCAGACGTATGTGACTTTCACCTCCAGTTATGCTCCCAGACACAATCAATGTCAACAGAAAAGAAAAATGGAAAGAGAAATATGTGACTTTTTCATACCTCTGCTATAAACCAATAACGACAATGGGTGGCCATAGGGGTAAACTAATGAAAAATTGAAATAGATTAACGGAAATGAACCAAAAAGCAATTTTGTCAAGTAGAAATTAGAGTTGTAAATTGTTTTGGGCTCTTTGCAACATTGCTGAATGCTTTCAATTTCTGGCTATACTTGACAGAGTCTGGTCCGTGTCTGTTACTGTTATTATTTTATTGTTATTTACATCTCAATTATCATGTCAACGAACCATTGACAAGTTTATCTCTTTAGTTGAACACTAAGTTGGGTGGTGCAAAGCAGTGGCAAAAACTGAAAAATGTGAAAAAATGTGGCTTCACTAATCAACCAATACTTCATGGAGCAACTTGCAGTATTTCTCTACACTCAAAAAAATAAGTTGTTCAAATTACTTAATATTGTTATGTCAATGATTTCCACATAACTGAGTTGTGTTCAAACTAATGTAATACTATTATTACAGAGGAAATAACTAACTTATGTAAAACCAACAAGACTGTATTAAGTAATTACAATATTATTTGGTCAAGTTAGCCTTAATTGATCAGGCAGTGTTCATCTAACTAAACAGACCTTCATTACACTGACCTAACTCACTTATGTAATTCTAACTCAACTGGATTTACTAACACCAACTGAACAACTCCTTGTATTTCCAACTTAGCTGACTTGAATAAGGAGTACCTAAATGGTTTTCATTGGTATAAAGCCTAGTTATGTCAACAATCGCAGTGAATTTGACTTCTGCATTTCCCCATCCCGGATTGTCCTTCCTCCAGGACCCCAGGGCAGCTTTTAAGCACCCGGGGACCAAGTGAAGTGAACCGTCCATCTTGGTCGGGGATTGATAGGAGAGTGTGCTGTTGGGGTTCTTGTGGACACTGGGAGAACATGCAAACTCCACACAGAGACACCTAGCCCACCTGAACACTGAAGGTCTGGGGAGGACCTGCCCCCCTAACCAACAGTGGCCCATGCGGGAATCGAACCCATGACCTTCTTGCTGTGAGGCGGCAGTGCAAGGACCTGAGCCACCATGCCATACCTTGGTTCTGTAATATTATTTATTACCAATGGAAAACGACAACCATCATGTGATATCATTCAACACATACCAAACTCTGGGTGTGGTAAAGAAAGCATTATTAGTTTTATATAAAATTATTATTTATTAGTAATTGAGCTTTTACATGTCTCTTCAAGGACTGTCAGGCAAATCATCTACATTTAGTTATCAAATATTGAAATGTATTATATGGCAACGACAGTACGAACATTCTGATTGGCTAATGCCTAGTCATGCCACCCGCATATTGCCCTATTCACCGGTTATTCCAGATCCTTATTGCTCTCTGACGAGTGACGACAAGATCGCTATTTTAATGTATGTCTGTCAGGTAGCATTTTGTTAATTGGCTAGCTCGTTAGCTAGCTAACATGTACTCATATATGCTTGATTTTCGCAAGACAAATACAGTAGGACCAGTAATATCACTCTTAAACCATGCACTAATGTTTCAACATCACAGAATATATATATATATACAGATTGTGCCATTCACTCAACAGTGTTATGTTGAATTAACTTAGCTGGCTTCTTTTGCTTTAACAAGTTTGCATTTTAAGTTAGACTTACTAAAGTGGACTAGATTTAGAGGTGATTAGTAAGTTTAACTTAAAATGCACAATCACCTCTAAATCTAGTCCACTTTAGTAAGTTTAACTTAAAATGCACAAAGTGGACTAGATTTTAGAGGTGATTGTTCATTTTAAGTTAGACTTACTAAAGTGGACTACATTTTAGAGGTGATTGTGCCATTCACTCAACAGTGTTATGTTGAATTAACTTAGCTGGCTTCTTTTGCTTTAACAAGTTTTCATTTTAAGTTAGACTTACTAAAGTGGACTAGATTTTAAAACCAAACACAGAAATGTTAATTAAATTGAATATAAGTACATTTATTTGATTCAGCAACTCACAGAGTTCACTTTTTTGAGTGTACTGGGCTCCACAAAATGTCTCCATAGCATAAAATCCAGTTTCCATTCTGCATACTAATTGTATTGTTAATTAAATCTGATAGTGCTGCCCATGCAGTCAGGGGCACAGAGAGGGCATCCACGGCATCAGTGGGGTTGGGCATGAGCGTAGTCATCAAGGAGCCCATATGGTACTGTGGATGATGATGGAATCGTGCGTGCAACCAACTGTGCCAACACAATTCGGTATGGACCCAGTCATCATCAGGAAGGCCCGCTCGCAGAGCCTGTATGGAACTGTGGATCAACAGGCGTGGCGGGGGAGGGTATGGGTGCTGTGTGTTTATTCATGCCCCCCCCAATCATTAGCTAGATAAATGTAAAGTCATGCACATCACATGCTTGAATCCCTAGTTGCCAGGTGTTACAGGACAACAACCACATAAATGAACCGTCCTTTCTTCCCCATTAGATCACACCATTTGGTTGATCCATCTCTTGTACAGATCGATTATAGATGTGTTTGGTTGTTTGTTTGTTTTTGTTTGTTTTGAATTAGATTTTTTTTTCATTCACCTCCTAAGGCCTCAGGGTGACTGCTGTCTGAAAACAGGTTTTGAGGAGAGGAGCGGCCTTGGCACAGTGCAGCAGGCCTCCGACAGCGGGCAGCGGGCAGCGGGCAGCAGGCAGTAGCAGGCAGGCGCTGATCCCTTCTTAAGGGCACCTGGAGTGGGAGCGGCTGACTGCTCAGGGGGAAATGCTGACGGCTCATCCTCATGCCTCAGGACTGGGACCAGACAGAGCAACGCAGCTCAGCAGGAAAAAAAAACACTACAACAGCACTGATCAACAAACACAATTTTTCACTCCAGACAGAGGCCTCAGTGGAACAACACTGAATACATTAATTTAGTTTTAAATACTTTATTGAAAAGTTTCTTTCATCATCTTCCAGACAGTTCTTTATTTCAGAGCCCGTTGCACATTTTTATATTTTTTATATAAGTTAAATGAAGTGAAAAAAAGTAGGGTGCATTCTTCAATGCTTTAAAAACAAAAACAAAAGGAGGGGTGGGTGGGGTAGGAGAATGAGCTTTGCTAGTATCGTGGGGGGAGTACCTGTATTGCAAATCTTGGGCTTGATTGGAATAATATGTTATTTTACTGTCTATCTTTGTGGTAAATCTTATTCTATTTTCCTGTGATCTTTGAGGGTGAAAGTAAAAAAAGATCCAGATCCAACATTTGTTCAATTGTTAATAGTCATGAATTTAGTTTTAGTGGATTTGGCTGTTTCCAAGGATTCCTTGTCAGTTGCTTCATGGCTGTTGAATATGAATATGTTGAAGAGATATATGTCAGCCGGTTTTATCTTTCCTGACAAATGAATACCCAAGATATTTTCTGGTTTCAGAGGTTCTTTTAAGTCAAGAATATACTTTAAAGTTTTCAAAGAGTATTAATACTGGACACAGAAGGAATTTGCTTGTATAATGTTCTACTTGTTCCTCCCATCCTCTCCAGCAACTAGACCCTGCTAAGGGCTAACATTTCCCATACTTAAAAGGCGTAAAAAAATATCTCATGCTCAATTTCCAAGCAAATTTCTTGAATAAATTCCTTGTTTATGTGAAGAGAGAGTGTGATTGAGTTCATGGTTTGCATCTCCAAGATGGATTTCTAAGCTTGGCATCGAATGGAATAATTATCCGTTGCTGCATCAAGTTACATACATATACTTCTGAGCTTAGTTGTCGCATCAGAAACTGCTGTTGCTTTGCTTTGCCAGGAAACAAAAAGGATACCAACTCACACTGTGACAACGAAGAAATGACTTTAGGTCTGAATGTATTTCACTGTGGCTTTGGACTGTAAGTATCCAGTATAGAACAGACTGAATTTTAATGAAGCTGTCCCCAAGTACAGTCCGTTCAGTCCCTTCAGAGAAGATGATAGATGCATACAAACGTATTCTCAGCCTAGAGCATTTCTAAAAAACCTCACCCAATGAACGAGAGAGAGCCCAGAGACCAGAGGAGTCAGAGCTCTGTAATTCAACTCACGCAACATGCAAATTTCCCCTTTCCTCACATTAAATGTGCTTTGAACCTACAAGTCTAGACTCCCCTCTTTATTGGGTTAGTCTGCACCGTGGCAAAATGCTTTCATTTTCTGTGATCGTTTCATATTTTAGTGACGCTTTGCTTTGTGATATCGCTGACAAATTGGCCTTTATTCAGAGGTAATATGCAACGGAAAGGACGGGCTGTCAAGAGTCCGGATCCCTCTGAGCTGAGCGACTGTTCCGCTGTAGGTTGAGAGCGCCAGTAAGAGGACTTGACCCCACAGAGGACCTGCAGAGAGAAGAATGGCTTAAGAGTGGTGAACACTGATTGGCTCCTCAGAGATGCATCATCTTGGCCAATGTTTCTGTGGATTACAACTGCTGATCAAAATGCAAAAACAATAGCCAGACCATTCAATGTGATTCTTTGCAGTATTCACAGCAACAGTGTGTCCACGACTGCAGGGTGGACTCAGAGGACATAACTCACAACCAGGGGCGGCTTGTCCATAAGGGCGATTGGGGCGACGCACTGCCTACGGGAAAAGGGAATAAAAAAATAAATAAATAAATAATCCTGATGTATAAATGCAATTTCCTTGTAAGTCGCTTTGGATAAAAGCGTCTGCTAAATGACTACATGTAAATGTAAATGTTATATATTTTTTCTGTCAGATTCTACCACTAGACCGTCTGATCTGCCTTTGAATGTCATTGTCCAATCCGATAACAGCCAGGCAGTCAAGGCAAAAGTCGAGCTTCAAATGGCCCCGCCCCTTCTGGGCGATTTGGGGCAAAATGAAAATCGCCCCAGACCTCTCCCATTGACTCCCATGTTAAATCTATTTTTTTAACAAAACAGGGCTCTCAATGGCTTCCGGGAGGGCTCGCCCCTCCATGTGGTGTCATAGGTAATGGACGTAAAAGCCTATACGAACATCATACAGCTTCGACAGAGGCATATTCTGTCAAGGTGGCTCCTGTTCAGTGCAACAACTCATTCGCTCTTTCACAGAAACTCCTTTTTAGTTGGCGTACTAATGAAGATAAATTGACAACAAAACAACTAGGACTTCCTAGACCAAATGTATCCATTCAACAGGTTTCTACAAAGGGAGGGCCTTGATCGCGTTTCTCTGTTCCTCTTTCAAAATGAATGCACTGTCAATGTCTAAATGGACTCGAATCTATACATTTCAGCTCTCCAGCGGCAGCCATGTTTGTTGAAAACAAATTCAACCCGTGTGTTGGTGACGTGGTTGATTACGTTACGGTTGATCATCTGTCCATCATCGTATAAAGCCCGCCCTAGCAATTTGATTGGTAAAACCAGCTTCAGGTCGGGCATAATTTCTCCCCATGCCAGACCGAACTTCCCGACTTCAAATGTTGTGGCTAAGTTCGGTCTGGTATCCAGGCTAGGAAATCCTACATCCAAGAATTGGAACGAAAGAAAATCGCGATCGTGAAGTGGCTAACACGGTCTGTATTTCTATATACCACTGTCACTTTTCATAGGTTTCACAGTGTGTTTCACAGTGAATTATTGAATTATTTTTATGTGATGACTTATTTTGCTTTTGTAAGCCAATACTTTCAAGATCAGTAAATAAATATTGTTGTTTTTGACTTATATGTTACCCCTTCTTTATGTTGTTACTAGACATATCATGTGTCCTGTTAAGCTATGTTACATTATACAACATTTGAGACACGTGGATAATGAAAAAGTGGGATAATTTAATGTGGAGCCACATCATGTTTGCTTATGAAGGCTCCTGGATGCAACTTTATTCCATGGCTTTCCACCTGTAACTTGCTACTCTAGCTATGTAGCAAGAGGGGACATATTACTGTTGTGTTCTGCCAATAGTGGACAAAAAGGTATTGCTGTATGAGTTAGCTAACTTAATGTACCTACTGAATGGATCGCCTTAATCATTATCAAAAAAATTGCCTTCACTGAGAATTTTTTCAGGAGCCGCCACTGCTCACAACACAGCTGGTGTGAGAACGGGGCCTTTCCATTTCACCCAGCATGTCCAGTTCCAGTACTGAATAATTTGTGGATGCATTAAGATCTGTAAATGTGAACGCTGAGTGGGCTGTGGTGCCTCATTTTGTGGGAAAAGTCCAAGTCAGGAGCAGAAATGCTTTTCTCCCTCTTTAAGAAATGCGGCTAACTACTAATGTAGGCCTGATGGTAGGGATTCTTGTCCTGTCACCTTGGTGCTCGTGTGCATACTGATACAAGCTATTCTTGGCCCAGGGAACATAACTGTGCTCTGAGCAGTTATGTATGAATGTGTGAGGGCCACTGAGATCCAAAGGATGTATCTGCCGAGTACAATTTCCTGTGCTGAATTATAGAGGGGAGACATTAAAATATAATATGTGCATTTGTCGTTGGCTCTGCCAGGCTCCAGAGAATTATTCTCACTGGTGAGAGGCTGAGGGATTCTGTGCTGTGTGCTGAGGGTTTGTGCTGAGCCCTTCACAATCCACAAGGACACAAACAGAAATTATGTCATGACGGCTGATTTGTGAGTGCAATTGCGAGGCCGAGGAAGTTATGGATGGCGTCTGTGCAAAACTGGCGAGGACGGCCAGTCATTGCGCGGCCCTAAACAAATGCTGGCTGATGCCTTTTCGTCTATCTCCGTCAGACTGCCGAGAGGGCAGGTTCACCTACGGCATTTTTCATATTTCTCTGACAGGTTTATTCTGCCAAAACAGCAATGCTTCTTTTGGAACGCCAAAGCTAACAATATTCTGACTTTATGTCTTTAGAGGTTAGATAAGAGCAGACAATGGAATGTGTTTGCCTCATGTGTGGAAATATACTGTTATTTATTTTCCCCCTGTCCTTTCAGAAACACCATAGTTAATCTACCCAATTTCACATTTCTACATTTAGATATGTGTATTTTCAGTTTATCAAGGAACTTTATGGAACTATAAACAGTTGCTTTACTGGAAATGCATTCTATTAACAATCTTGAAACTCCCAATAACATTTATACCTGCTATAAACATCAAACAAAGTCCTAACCACAGTAGCACTTGTAACATTTACTCGAACACAGCTATTTGTATCAAGGACATCTGTTCTTTCACTGTCAACATAGTGTCAACAGGCAATTCAAATAAAGTGGGACCAAATTAAATACATTATTATTCAAATGAATGAGCAATTACAAACCCGCAACAAGAGTGACAGATATACCCAAGTTCTCTCTGGGCATTCCCACCATAGAAATGAGAACCAGAAAAGCTTGAATTTGGTCTATGCATCACGAGAGATGTTCATATTCTCAGAGGGGAAAAAGGAGCAATCTATTACAATTGACTCAACTCGAAGGCTGCGATTTTCTACAGTACATAATTGTAAAAGTAAAATAGTGTATATCCCCGAGCTCAGGTTGAATGATTACTATTGACTGTGACTTTGGGCTAAAAATGTAATTTTCTGTTTGGTGATGCACAAAGCTCTTAATCTTGCATTGGTGTCACGACTAAGCAACAGTGGATTACTTTTCTTCTTTGGGTTGTTTTCACTGTTTATCCCTTTGTTACTTTGTGCCTTGATGAAGTCCATTTGTTCCACGGACAGATAGATGAGACAAATAATGAACATCAAAGGAGTTTGTGTCTGCGTTCAATATCAGAAACAGATAGGAGAACAGGCAAAGTTATTTCAGCTTTTCAAAATCCACTAATGGGCAGAATTGTGACAAATGACGTATGGACCAAGCCTATGGAAAAGCACCAGTCCTAAAAAGAAGCCTTACATCCCAATCAAATTCAGCGGCATGCAAACACCAACCATTTCATAACACGAATAATGAACGAACATTATGCCGTCCGTAATGCACTCGATTTGTCTTTTTGAGTGTCGCTAATGGAACGAAACCCGCCACGTGAACTCAACAAAGAACTTGAGTTGCTTCAGCGGCCCTCCCATTAAAAATTGAAATACAATCACAGATGCGATCTAACCGAGATCCTATGGTAGACTCAATGGTGCTGAAACAACAGCCAATGCAATTTAATATCAATCAATCAAGAAGCCGCTGCTCGCTAGGTTAAGCTGTGGAGGGAAGAGTTGGACTAGAAGAGAAGGAGGGTGATGGAGAGGGGAGGAGATGGGGGGGGGGGAGAGAGAGAGAGGGGAGAAAGAGAGAGAGTGAGTGAATGAGAGTGGGTGAGAAACACTTGTAGTCTGAGACAGATAAACACAAGCTGGAGGTCTGTGTAGAATTAGGGCTCACCAACTATGACTCATCAATCCTCGTTTCAAAAGTCTGGCACATATTAATCACATTATGGCGTGCCTAATGGTGTAGAAAAACACCAAAAACTAAAGCAAAAGTGACCCTCCCAGAACCACTAATGGAATTAACGGTCTGTGTGGTTGTCTCCTGCACATGTTGACAGCTCTCCACCTTAGCCCTGTTTCTATTAGCTAGGGAAAACAGTTGGGGGGGCTTGGGATGGGGGTGGGGGGGTCACAGAAAGAGGGCAGGGGGGTCGCAGGGCGGCCCGTCCGTCTGTGCATATCCCTAGAGCAGAGCTGCAGCGCTCACCTCTGCACCGTCAGCTAAATGAAATCGATGAATCATTGCTTACGGTCCCCAGTGTTTCACCAACACACAGCTCAGCACAACACAGACACTAATGCTGTGAATTGCCAGCAAGTGAGAGGTGGGGAGAGAGGTAGAGGCACGAAAAGAGAAAGAGAGCGAGAGAATGGGGTGAGTGAAAGAGTGAGAGAGCAAAATTGTTCTGCCTCTTTCAGTGGCATGGCCATGTTTCCTATATCCAACCATCGTAAAACAGGATTTATGTGATTTAATTAAGCATTTGTTGAATTAGCTTTATTTATGGCTGCGGAGGGCCGAGCTTTGCAAAACGGTCGGACGGAGTTGTTCAGGGCCCTATAATTTTCCTCTGACGCTCTCATTGTTCCCAAGACACCAGAACACAAGCCCTTTTTGTGTCTACATGCCATGGATGGTTGGCCATTGCATCTTGATTTGAAAGCCATCGCTTTGCCTTGGATTTAAGTCATTCTAAAGATCCGGTAATTGAAAAAATGGCTTCCGAAATATCCGACACTGGCGTGTCAAGTCAGGACAAGATGAGGCGAGACAAAATTGCGCTTGCATGCGGGACTGGAGCTCAATCTCAACTACAAAATAGAAACCCTCTGAAGCGTTCAGTCAGGCTGAGCCAAACGTGTCAAAAGGCTGATTCGAGGGCGCATGAGAGGTATTCTGCCGCCGCCTGTGTGCATGCTGACTTTTCCGCAATTAAGGCAAGACAAAGTCAGACGAAGAGGTGCACTCCTGTTGTTCCCATTATCCCGAGTTCCTGTTTCCGATCTCACGCAGAGGCAAAAAAACCAGACTTCAGAGTACAACAGACCTCTGAAACTTTCGTTTCGTGAAAAAACAAAAACATCGCTATTGTGTTATGAAGGACACCAGCTAAACAGCACGGAGGCCGTTTCGCTTTGTTTTTCTCTTTTTTCACTCCTCTCATTTTTTTTGGTCAAGACACGGCACAGATGACTGCATCACAGTCAAAATAAGTCCAACAAATCGGCAACTTTAACCACAGTCTGTTGAGCTGTGCCGAGCGAGTAATGAGCAGAGCTCCTCTGTCACGGAGAGTTCCCAAACGAGTGGGCCGATTTCAGTGTTCACGCTCGTAGATTTGATTGTCCCTGGGGAAGCACAAGCTGTCTCTTATTCTCCCTTTGTGTGACTAATAACGACTGTCGGAGATTTACCTTCTTTTCCTGTTGTTTATTGTGGGCTGAAAAGCCCCTTTGCTGAGTGGCGGCAACGGCAGAACGTGCTGTGCTGGATTTCCTTCTTTGTGGCCAGGTCCATGGCGCCCCCTGTTGTTGAGTCTCATTTTTGCTGTAATGCCATTAAACAGGAGTGCAAACAGCTTTAACAGAAAGCTTTGGGATAGCAGTGGTCTTAAGTATTTATGGATGTACTGGTACTGGAAGTACATAATCGCTTTCCGTCTAGCTTATTTTATTTATATTTGTTGACAGAGGGCATTGTCAAACGCTTTATTTTCACTTTTCTGTTTTTGTGTGAGATAAATAGATTGGTAAATACAATTACTCCAATAAAACACGTACAACATGAAAAAAACACCAACCGACAAACCTTACCTTTAATAAATAGAATGTACTCAAGCCTCTCCCTTGTGCTTGTGGGGTAGGAAGGTTATTGTGTGAACATGATGGACAAGTGGTTTTCAAAGTGTGTGTAAGGGAGAGAGAGAGAGAGAGAGATTGACTACGTTCAGTGCTACGACATCATTGGGGTAGCACAGCTATGAATTGAAATTGAATTGAATTGAAAAGGGACAAAAGACAGCTTCTCATTGACAGGCTCTTCTCTCTCCCCATCCTGCATGCCACATTACGCATTGTACAGAGTGAGGGTTTGTCTGCTGGCTGTGCCTGACGGCCACGTGATGTGTGCGGTCACAATGGCGGACGTGTCCCTCGTCAGCGTGGCCATTGTCATCACGGCTCGCGGCAGCGAACAACTGTGCTCTGTCCCTTGGCACGAGAACTCCTGGCTGCGTCTGTGTGCTCAAGAAAAGAACAAACAGGTGGGACAGCAAATGGTGGAGAAATCCTGGCCTGGATGCTGAGACCAGACTCTCAAATGACTCAAAAGACTTCAGCTGTCTTGCCTTTATACAGCAGTGTTTAAAATAGTGGCCAAAGTGAATCAGATCTGTCATTCTCTTAAGGGCTGCACTTGGACACTACTCGTACTTAGACACTGACAAATATAAAATAACACTTGCTGTCCCTGCAGTGGTCCCTGCAAGACTTTTAACAATAATAACGTTTGTAATATAAATATGGTTGAAGAGATAATTGTTTGGAATACTGAAGGCTGTTTTGTGCATTTCACAGTCTGACTGTATTAAAAGACCTAGAAATTACGATAGAAATCAACAGAAACCTGATAATTAGTGTGCATGTGCCCAGCACATTGAAATAAGGTTTTCAGAGAAGTTGATTGACTAGTAATTATTTAATGGAAATAATTATCTTAATAAAACAGATGATTCTGTTTGTTTAACATGTTGGGTTACATTCTGTTCACTGAATTATTTTAATTTAGCATTTATTCTGTATGAAGTCTGTACTGGTTATTTTGTTTATGGATATACAATGTGTAGGATTTAGTAACTCTTCTGAGCAAAACTGACGGAGCAAATCTTCATGTACATTTACCACTGATGCTCAGAGGAGGGCAGCACTTACACATTTTCATTTTCCAGACACCAAGCACCGATCTGTTCCGATTTTATCAAAAGACCCAGTAAACCATTGACACACACACAGGCACACACACACACACACACACACACACACACACACACACACACACACACACACACACACACACACACACACAGGCACACAGGCACACACACACACACACACAGGCACACACACACACACACGCACACATACACAAACACTAACACACACACACACACACACACACACACACACACAGGCACACACACACACACACACACACACACACACACACACACACAGGCACACACACACACACACGCACACATACACAAACACTAACACACACACACACACACACACACACACACAGGCACACACCCCCATAACAAACATTTTGTTTCGTGATTCACAATTTGTCCATGTCTTTACACAGATTCTGACCTTCTCAGAACATTACGTCTCACTACGTACATACCGCAACGCGTTTTCTTACCATTACCCACCGTTTTTTTTTATCATTTTCACATCAGCTTTCAGACAACTGTGAACTCCTGGGTTTTAAATCCCATCCAGCGGCTCTATTCATTAAGATTGTCTGAGATATGTCTGAGATTACATAGTAGTTTGGATACAAACAAGCTCTGGCATGTTGGAGAAGAAATATCTGTTTTGATCTGATTTCCCTACACCTAATTCTCCCCCCAGTCTCACAACTCCTCCTGTATGCACAACATATCGATAAGCCCCCCCCCCCATCACAGCTACACATAAAATCCAGCAATGGCATGAACTGGACGTATAAAACATCTTTTCTGTCTCTATAGACCCATAGTATGGAGTGATCACACCAGAGCTCACCAACAATTACCCCAACTGGCTTCTTGTTATTCAAGTCTCCTTAGCTTGTCCCTATGTATAACCAGCTAGTCTCTTGTCTGTTCTCCTCCCCCTACAGACAGTGTGTGTGTAGTGAGCACAGTGACACAAAAAGAGCTGTTGTTGCGTCATCTAGGTGGATGCTACACATCGGTAGTGCTGTGCTTAACTAAAATGGATATGAAGTATATGTACTTTGTGTATCTACAGAAACGTGTCTTTGTTGATTCAGTATGTGTCCGTGTGTGTGTGTGTGTCCATGTGTGTGTGTGCGTGTGTGTGTGTGTGTGTGTGTGTGTATGTGTGCATGTACTGTACTGTTTGCATGACTATGTATTCAATTATTTGCACATGGGCACTTACTGAAGATGGAAATGCAAAGAGAGAGAGTGAGAGAGAGAGAAACATAGAGAGCGTGAGAGAGAGACCTAAGTTGTTCATCATGTTCTTTTCGCTCACTGCATAGGATGGGTTTGCAAGTGCGGACACACAGCGCGCCCTGGGGCAGGGGGACTGAATGTAGGCCTGTTTTAAGGTCATCATGCGTTTCATAAAGGAGCTGTTGGATTCTGCTGGCCCTGGGACGTCCAGAGAGGAGGCCGATGAAAGATCGTCCCTGTGACGCAAAAGGACACTGATTCAAACCAGAGAGAGCAGATTACCGGCTCCAGACAGACAACAGGCCCAAGTCTGGGTTCCTGTGGCCTGCATGCACTTACATGTCTATAAATCCTGGTTGGACACTGACCACAAAGTACAATATTTCTGATTGGTTAAAGGGTTCGGCCATCAGTAGCTATAATATCCTCATTTGTTTTTTTGTAATTGCAGGATTGCAGGACTGTGTATTCATGATGCCTACCATTTTTATTTTTATTTTAACACAGTGCTAAGGAAAGTGATTAACCGTTTAGGTTCAACCAAGCCCATACGAATGTGCATGTTGAGGTCACTATCACACACGCTATTCTCCACTGAATAGTCTTTTCCATCTCCTTTGACTGTGCCATGCCCAGAGCTGCATGTGATCCCAGAGAGTAATCAGATATGGTAGCTTTGCTTCCCCTCCACTGAGGCGAGGCCTGTGTGTGTGTGTGTGTGTGTGTGTGTGTGTGTGTGTGTGTGTGTGTGTGTGGTTGTGTGTGTGAGAGAGAGAGTGTGTGTGTGTTTTTGTGGAGAGCATGTGCATGGAGCAGACGGTCAGGGCAGACTGGCCAGCAGTACTCTCAAGGCTCTCTCAGCAGGCCACAGTCACAGATGGGCAGCTGTCATCCACACTCATTCTCAATCACTTCATCAGTAACAAGCCCGACTTACACACACACAAACGCACACACACACACACACACACAAACGCACACACACACACGCACACGCACACGCACACGCACACGCACACGCACACACACACACACACACACACAAATGCACACACAAACGAGTGCACACATACATCACATAGGGCTGAAATTCTACAGCTAATATTTCAATCACTTCATCAGTAACAAGCCCGACTTACACACACACACACACACAAACGCACACACACACACACAAACGCACACACACACACACACAAACGCACACACACACACGCGCGCACACACACACAGACACACACACACGCACACGCACACACACAAATGCGCGCACACACACACATGCGCGCACACACACGTCAGCCGTATGGCTGCCTCCTTAAATTTACGAATGCCCAGGACACAGAAGTACCAACAGTATTTAATTATAAAAAATAGTTTTATTTGTATAAAAGGTTGAAGATATTTAAATCTTTAAAAGCAGTCTTTCAATAAGTTAAATGTCCACAAGGGAAACCCAGTAGCGAGCTGGCAGACAGCTGGGGTCCAATTGCAGTCAAATAAAGGTTGACATCTGTCCAGTGTGGATCGCTTGTTGTGCCGTCATGGGCGATGCCCCCCTCAAGACGATGGGCTTCTCCGGGGATTCCCAATGACGTCAGTCACGGCCTCTCGAAGCAAGCAGTCCATGCACCACAGTAAAATAAACAGTTAAAACTCAGCCAATGCAATAAACAGCGCAATGGGGTTTAGATGGAACAAATACTTCCCTTCACGCTGGGTATCGTGAGCGTTGGAATATTCGTCACGTTGGCTTCTCTTGGTTCCGACTTCGGTCATTGGAATCCTTTCGGTCCCAACCCGGAAATGGCCACCAGCAGACCTCGGATAGTCAGGCAAAGGATCAACGTACCGCAGGCCACGTACACAGTAATAATGACATATAAAAGTAGGGGGCAAAGCTTACGTTCCTTTGCTCAGGAATTGTGAGCCTTGCTTATTCCAATACAGCTCTCCGTGATGATAGCGTGTTCTGGGCTGCTTCCATCCGTTGCAGCCCAATTCCTTCCTTCCTTCCGTTCGTCCATCCGTCCGTTAGTTCGTTCGTTCGTTCGTTCGTTCGTTCGTTCGTTCGTCCGTTCGTTCGTTCGTCCGTCCGTTCGTTAGTCTCGGTTTCGCTGTCCCCGCCGGGCCTCCAGTAATCCAACAGCTCCCTGTTTATATACCCCACCTCCTTGCCCTCGCTCCCGTCGATAGGTAGGTTACTAATGGTCCAGGTATGTGTCCAGGTTCAAGCAATGAAGCAATCAGTGAGCCCCAAGGGGAAGTCTGTGTGGTGAACAGTGTTCTATGCAATTTCACACGGTGCACATTAATGTAAGATCACGCAGTACACACAGTGAATATAAAAGGGTGATACATTTCATAAGCACAGCACTCAAAAAGGCACAACACACAATAATCACAGCAAGCTAGATACACACTAAACCATTCACCTAGTCCCAATAGGCTGACACACACACACACACACACACACAAACGCACACACACACTCAAACACACACAAACAAGTGCACACATACATCACATAGGGCTGAAATTCTACAGCTAATAGTTCAGAAAAGGGACAAATCTGTCCTATTTTATCATTTTGACCTTTGGTTGTTGCATTGCTGTCATCCTCATTCTGCTTGCTGATAGTGAGTCACCACTGAGATTCGGGGTCAGTCGTGTTAGTCCCGGAGTTACACATTACCAAAACAGGAAGTCACCAGCGCACAGTCATGACCCACACACTGCCATGAGGTATTTCACCATGAATCACAGATGTGTTTTGATGTTTACAATTAAATGATTCAGCCTACGACACAGCTAAATGACATGGACCTTCAAAGAATGAGGAATGTATTTCTCTGTAAAATTATGTTATCAGCCGCTTTATGGGAGCTGCTTACTGGTACATGCACTGGTTGGCTGTAACTGCATAACAATAAAAAAAAACTGTTAACTGCCTTCCGGTGCAGAATTATTGCAATGTGGTTTTTCATTTATGAAATCTTATCAGGTTTTGAAATCATTTTACAGGACCTTTGGGTTCTGTACCTTTTTCAGCAACCCCAGGGCGAGTCTTTGTTTCTTATACACAGTTGATATAAATAGCCACGGTTCAAATGACATGCCCATTGATCTGAGCGCTGCCCTGTGTTTCACTGAGATATGAAAGACAAGACTGCCCACTGAAGATTTGAAGGTTGAGTCATTTCTGCCATGAATTAAGCCTCAGATTGTGTCTTAGTCCCCCCTAAACTTAGCATTTCAAACCCAATTTGCCACGACCGAAATCCCATACTGAAAGATCACAGGGGTATTAGAGCATAGCACACATTATCACTCATCTTTTTCTGCTCAATTTTACCTTTCTTCTGTGCCCTTGTTTCTACCCCTGTGTGTATACATGTGTGTGTGTGTGTGTCTGTGTGTGTGTAAAGGAGAGACAGAGAGAGAGAGAGATGGGGAGATAGCAAGCAAGAGTGTGTCCTAATTTATCCTAATGTAAATTCAACCTGGAGCAAGAGGAGAGACCCTCACTTGACTCCGGTTATGGCAAGCACTTGTGAGAGAGGGGGAGAGCCACTGGGGGGAATGATAGCATCTCGCTTTGCACACAAGTGCTTTTTCTGGCCTCTTCCACTTAAATTGGCATTTGTCCAAACACCATCATGTGGGGTCACTGTCATTACATTAAGTGCCAGGGAGATCAAAAGTTCAAATGGCTCGCTTGGACCCTAAGACTGAACCATGATAGATATTGTTTTAGTGAAAAGAGGACCTTCTCATCTCCATAAGTGTGAATACAGTGGTCATTTTTTTTATGAATAGAAATGTTAGAAGTCCATCCAATACAGTCTTTGTACAATGTTCATTTGGTGAGGTTATAAAATAGGTGGGATTTGTCTTACAGTATGAAGCTTTGATGCAAGTGTTTGCAACACAGGGTAAAACACACAATGCTATAAAAAATAGCACACAATAAATCATAACAAAACAAATCACACAATAGCTCATACGGGAAAAAACAAACCCACTTACTCGGTAAGACAACACTGTGGAGAGAGCTGATTTAAGCTTAGATTCATTTGCACAATGCACCACATTTGTCCTTTCCCCCACCCGCCTGCCCGTTCTTCATGCTTTGTCCTACATTTGCCACCTGCAGTTTGCCCGTTTTCCCACTGCTGTGTTAATTACATTACATCTATCCTGCCAATTTACAGCGAAAACCTCTTCTATGAGAGAGAGAAAAAAAGCGAGGGCCAGCTCTAGGGAGTAATAACGCTGTGAGGAATGACTTCACATGTCATTAAGGAAGCCTGAAGACAGGCCGGGCGTGTAACCTTGCACGGGACTGAAGCACAGGAAGGAATGCTTTGAAAATGCTTCACAGTAAAGCCCACAACCCCCCCCTCACACACGCACACCCACCCACATACACACACACAATCACACACACACACACACACACCTCCCCACTGTCCTGCGCATAGCCTTAGGGGATGCCGCAGGTGTGGCCCTCGCCTTTTGAAATCTACTCAGCATGCAGAAACATAATTTGGTCACTCCTGGTCCTCGTGACAGCTGTCAGTAGATACTGCCTGCTTCGGCTCTGTGTATGAGTTGGGATTATCTGTGTTGGACTGCTTTGATATGCTTTTGTTCATATGATTTGTTGGGTCATTGCTTTCTTCAAGATGTCAGCACGCACTGCGCACGTGACTCTAGCTACCAGAGAATGAGGCATACTGAATCACCCTGCGTACATGAGTATATATTTAGATGCGGACAAAAACATTGACTAATGCCTTAACGGAAATGACGCTCATCTGCACACATAAACTGCATCAAATAGTGCACTTTGCTCTTTTTTCCTTTTTCATATTCGCACACGCACTCTTGTTTTATGGAGCTAGCCTGTGTGACTTTTTTTTTTTAATGCCCCCACGCTGCAGAGCTGGCGTGGGGAGATATTTATTCACTGCCTCCTGACAAGTCGCAGAGAACAGAGCCGAGAAAAAAACAAATGAGTTCGCAATCTGGGCGTAAATCAAGGCAGAGGAGAAGGAGGAGGTGGCGGAGGAGGAGGAGGAGGAGAGTTTGAAGGAAGCACGGTGTCAAGGAGGAACGTAGGAGACTGCGTTCGGTGTGTGCCTCCCCCTCGGGGGTTGGGATCAAACATCGTATCTCAGGGCTGTCAGGCACTCTCCCACATCGTTGCCATTAGCGACGCCAGCCTGGGCCGGGTTTAATTGTCACCGGAATGGATGCATGGCAAACTGCATCAAACAAAGCAAAGCGCCCGAGCCTCATTAGGAATCAGCAGGGGCTTCAAATGGGTAATTGTTGTGATTGTAGTATAACAAAACGGCTCAGTGACAAAAGGCTGCAAATCGGTGGAGCCACAATGGAGTAGATAGAGAGTGTTAAATGATGTATTTAGCAAGTAGTTCATTGATACTGAAGTATACAGCAAAGACTTTTTATTTCCATTAGGTATACGTAGAGGTGGGAATTATAAGTATAAAAAAGTATAAGGCAAGAAAGAATCACCTATGAAATGCTCATCCAACACTTACTCACAACCACACACACACACACACACACACACACACACACGCACACACACGCACACAAACACCTTTCAAACACATACATCTAGGTTTAACAGCTGAATGGGAGCTGTTGGACAGATTAGCCCAGGATCTCCTACAGAGCAACATGGCTGCAGGAAATCCTCCTGATCCATCCATCCCTCCTTACCCATCACTGCTGACACAGTCATCAAACCACATGGTACAAGGACAGCCTCACAGTGTGGGGCCTGAATATCCTGAACATCCATCTGAGGATTAAATGACACAATGACACTAGGGGCCATAAGCATGTCCTCATTGGTCATGCCGAACAAGTGCATGTTTTAGTGCTTACATACTACCAGTTCTAGTTATGTTTCCGGAAAACTCTGATGGTCCTAGAGGTGCGCTCACACCCTCATATTCATACACACGCTCACACACACACAAACACGCACGCGCATACCACCTGAAACCTCAAACACTCTTACGTGCTGCATACGACCCTGGAGGGCGTTGGTTAAATCCACACCCTGACACTCTTTAACCCCCGTGACTCAACTGCGCCGTGTCACTCTCTCCCCGGTCGCTCAATGAGGTGACAGCCACGTCAGCCACAGAGACGCCTCACCTCAGAGGCCCGGCCGGTCCACCGCCCCCCCCCCCCCCCCCCTCTCTCGCTCCAGAGGGAATGTCACACTAGCTGCCCACTCAAGTCTCTGAGTAGTTCAGCCCAAGCCCATTGATCCATAAATCTCATTAGGGCTGCTTATTGAATGATGCAGGGACACGTTCAGATGGATGGCCTCCCCAGGTCACCACTGCCAATGACGGCTGGCCGTGAATACTAAAAGGTGTTTGTGTGTGTGTGTGTGTGTGTGTGTGTGTGTGTGTGTGTGTGTGTGTGTGTGTGTGTGTGTGTGTGTGTGTGTGTGTGTGTGTGTGTGTGTGGGTGGGTGGGTGGGTGTGTGTGTGTGATTATTATGCATTCAGGGTTGAGAAGCAGCGCTGTGATGCTAGTGTAAATATGTGCTTGTGTATGTTTACAACAGCAGGAGAGAGAGAAAGAGAGAGAGAGAGAGTGTCTGTGTGAGTGAGTGAGTGAGTGAGTGAGAGAGAGAGAGAGAGAGAGTGAGAGAGCACTCTGGGCCAGTGACGAGAGGGCGTGTTGGCTGAGTGATTCAGCAGATTCACCCTTCACTACGGATGCTTGGAAAAACAGCCCTTCGTTCGGCTCACTGTTTGTTTGAGACCCCAGTGTGATGCTGGGCGAAAAATAATTGAATGTTTGGTTTTGGAATACATTACTTTCTCAAAAGTGCTGCTTTGCTTGTTTGCTTTTGTGTGTGTGTGTGTGTGTGTGAGAGAGAGAGGCAAGAGAGAGAGAAAAAGAGAGAGAGAGTATATGTATGTGTGTGCGTGTGTGTGTGTGTGTGTGTGTTACAGCACTGACGGGTGCAGCGCTTCTCTCCACAGGAGAGATTAGTGCGAGGGGAGATCAGGCCAGCTCTGTACATGTCTCTGGGGATTTTTTATTATTTACACTCTGCCTTCCTGCGGACTCGATGTGAGCTGACAGGAACCATAGGAAGCTCATGAATAAAACAGTGGGTGCTTAAAAGCAGGGGGGAGTGACGCAGATTGCACTGCACATGTCACACTGGCCGGAGGGGATGGGGGGAGGGGGGGGGGGGGGTAGTGGGGCGCGGTAGTGCGAGTGAGGAAACAAGACAGAGGGATGAGGAAAAGAGAGACAGACAGACAGACTGACAGATAGACAGACAGGCAGGGGAAAGACAGAAGAGAGAGGAAAGACGAGATAAAGAGCAGGTGTGTGTGGGTGTGTGTGAGAGAGAGAGAGAGAAAGGGAGGGAAGTTCAGAGGCATTGCAAGTGTGTATGAAATGTGTGTGTTAGTGTGTGTGTGTGTGTGTGTTAGAGAGAGAGAGAGAGAGAGAAAGAATGATAGAGTGAATGTCTGTGTGACTTGTGCCTGTGTACACAAGGGCTCCTCGAGGACAAGAGAAAGAGAGAGAGAGAGAGAGAGGAGCGGATGAACTCAGCTAATATTTTTGGGCAGTGGGGTGACATCACCTCTTTGCTGAGACGGTGATGTCTCACTCCATGCATGCACACTGAGCTTGCTGTCCCTGATTGGTCGGGGGGGGCTCACTCCTGATAGTCAGCATGCCCATGATAACTGCAGTGAGCACCAACCAGGCTGAAGCATACGTCATGTGTTTCTGTGTGTGTGAGAGAGACAGAGAGAGAGAGAGTGAGAGAGGCATTCTGCCCTCACACGGCGTGTACAGAGACCCTGCAGCACCAAACATGTGTCTTAACAGGTGGCTGATATTAATGGCTGTTTTCGTCATCCATTTCGTTTTCTTGGGAGGCGTGCCCGCCCGAGTCTAGATCTTATCGAAAGCTTCGCGTGGGACACGAAAGCACACGCCTGGGGCGCTTAAAACCGAGTCACAACCTGAATGCCATGCTACTCCAGAGCTCACGTGCAACAAGTTCTTCCCCAGGACAAAATGGTGGTGGGCCAGCCCTGAGCATTTGGCTCAGTTAAAGGGCCTCATTTAGTACTTACGCACAGATTTGATCTTAGAGTGTTCGTGCGATCAAATCCACGTCTAAGTACAGCTTTATAAAAACCGTCTTAGACGTAGAAAAGGACATATATCTACGTCTGGTTCTAGTTCGCGTAAGTACATTTCCTTGTGGCAATACTGGAGTACTGCAGGAATTCGGAACTCTCCGATCATCATCATCATCGTCACCACCACCGTCACCATTAGGGCTAATGGTAAAAGGCCAAATGAATGTTTCAGAAATCAATAAAATTAATTAAACAATTTGAATGATTCATACATGAATGAAATTCACGTCTACCGTAATTTCCGGACTATTGAGCGCACCTGAATATAAGCCTCACCCACTGAATTTTCTAAAAATAATTATTTTTAACATAAATAAGCCGCACATGTCTATAAGCCGCAGGTGCCTACCGGTACATTGAAACAAATTAACTTTACACAGGCTAAAATGAAGATCAAAAGTAATACAATAGTGATGCATATTATTAGTTTTGCCAGTTACGATAAGTGCACTGTTGCTTTAAGAGAGCACGTTGCAAGAGTGCATCAAAAGCTAGAACGTTAGATTGAAGACAGCGAGATAGAAGAAAGACGCTAGTTTGAAACCAGTGAGCTAAAGAACTTGAAAAGACTGGATTTGTATTGTTGTAAACTTTTTTTTTTTTTCTAAAGTGTTTTGAGTTGTGTTCTGTCTACGCCGGTAGACTGTGGTTATTTTGACATTAGTTAAGTTATTGAGAGATACTGAGAAATCGCGTGGAGCTAAGCATCCATGCGGCTGCAACCATGCTAGCATCCTAGCTCCACAAAGCCACCGTAAAAACACAAAGACACCGTATACAGTCACAGGTATCATAATCCATAAATTAGCCGCGTCATTGTTTAAGCCGCGAGGTTCAAAGCGTGGGAAAAAAGTAGCGGCTTATAGTCCGGAAATTACGGTAATAGGTATTCATTTTAATTCCACACGTGTAAAACATTTCACTCAATTTATATCCTATAAAAAGCCTGATAGTGACTTAGTTTTCAGTAGGAGATATGGCTGCATTGGCATTGTTAGAGGATATTGCCAACCGCGCATTAAGGAGAGAAAGGGTTTTTCGTGATTGCGCAGGATGATGTATGGCTACAGAGACGCACCTGATGCAACCAGACCATACCCGTTCAGGTTCAGGTTTTGTCTGTTCTTCGGTTCCTGGCTACGGGAACGTTCCAACGAGAAATTGGAGACCAGTCGGGTATATCCCAGTCATCTTTAAGCAGAATTTTGCCTGATGTTCGTCGCGGTATTATCCCTCTATGTCCGAAATGTTTTACATTTCCATACAGTGCCCAGGAAAAGCTAAATGTGACAGAGGATTTTCTGCGTAAAACAGGGTTCCCAATGGCTTCTCACCCCGATTGCGCACACTCAGACAGCCTAGGAAGCCCACTTCAATACAGCACATGCCCGTGCGCGGTCGGTAATGGAGCGCAGCATAGGCATGCTGAAGGGAAGGTGGCGATGTTTGGATGCATCGGGCGGGAGACTGCTATATGACCCCGAAAAGGTTTGCCAGATCATCCTAGCCTGTTGTGTGCTACACAACATCTGTCTAAGCCATGGCATAGAGCTAGGAGAAGACGAAATGCGCATGGACCAAGATGACCACCCTCCCATCCCAGCTGGGTGGAACACGCACATCACTGCGCTGAGAAGACGGGAGCTGATTCACCAACTATACCAACAGTATAAGAATAAATGAACACATGTTCACATTTTCTTCAGAATGTTTTATTTAGGCACGTTTGTTCAAAGAACCCTCAATAGCGGACAGAGTTCAGCAACAACCTCACTAACAGACTCATTCAAGTCCCTTTGTGAATGAGAAGAGGAAGCTGGTGATGGCCGACGAGGCCCCGATGCGGGTGCAGCAGGTGCTGCTGCTGCAGATGCGGCTTCTGGTGCTGTTCGTGCCGCAGGTGCGGCCGCTGGTGCTTCGGAGACGTGTCTTCTACCATGTCACATACTTTGCTTTTGCCATTACGCCACCAGACAGGTTTTCGAACAATGTTTTGGCCCGCATCTGCTCTTCCATCAGCAGAACGTCGATTTCAGCCTCACTATAATTCTTCTTTTTACATGTTTCTTTCTTGCTTGCCATTGTCACAGAGAGTTTGTGCATTGAGGATGCGCTCCGTTTGTGCATTGAGAATATGCTAATTCGATTAAGCAGGGGCGTTTTGAGGACGAAGATTCAGTTGCGCACAATTCCACGATCATTTGTGATTTATAAACGCAGGAATGGCGTACACGTGTTTTTTTGTGAATCACACTTACGATCATTTCAGAAAACGTCTGAGATCAAATGTAGGATGGTTTCTACGCAACATTTTATAAAAAGGCCCAAAGTCTGACAGAGGACTAGAGGACAAAAGCCTTCACGTGAACAGCACATTTCAGGCAGGCTGATATCGACATCTTTCAGCAGTAAACTGGGGGAGAAAATCTTTGCAGCGTCGACTCTGCTTATTGCCTTACAACCCCCCCCCCCACCTTTCCACCCCCCCCCCATCAGTCTCACCACAGCAGTCAGGAAGAGATGGTCCAGGGCCGAGATGGAGACGCCATTAAAATACAGCAGCAGGCTCTGTGCCATGAGATGCATTTTCACAAAGTGACAAAACTCTTGTTTATTTATTTATTTGTTGTTGTGTGTGCGTGTGTGTGTGTGTGTGTGTGTGTGTGTGTGTGTGTGTGTGTGTGTGTGTGTGTGTGTGTGTGTGTGTGTGTGTGTGTGTGTTTGCATTGTGAGTAGTAATATTGATCTCAAGTGAGAAATTAAATTAGAAAGCAACAAGATACAAATAGGACTTGGAGCACATCTTGCTTTTGAAGTCATTCTAAGTTGTTGGGATCTGTCCTGTTTTCTGAGAGCACGGGACCACCGGGAGCAAAAGATTGCATACAGAAATACAGAGAAAGAGAGAAAGAGACAGAGAGAGAGAGAGAGAAAGAGAAAAAGAGAGAGAGACAGAAATACAGAGACTGAGAGAAAGAGAGAGAGAGAGAGAGACAGACAGAAAGAGAGAGAAAGAGAGAGAGAGAGATGTGGGGATGAAATAGGATATGAGGAGTCTTGCTCCCCAAAACAGCAACGGATGCAATGAGTATCTAAACCCTTCAAAAGTGCTGTCACTCTCTGAGCATTATCCCTCCTCATTTAGACCCATTAGGCACGCTCACACATGTAATTTGGTGTGACAATGCTCTGTTCAGTGTAATGATTCTCATAACACCATGCAAATTAGCCAGCATGAGGCACACGAGGCTGCCACTCGCGATGAATTAGATTACCACACTTATCTCTTTTTTTTTCTCTTTCCTCCCGTTTGTTCCACTGTCTTCCTCTCACGCCCTCCCCCACACCTTTCAAAAGGATTCAAGTGGTCTAATTGCTCATGTGACACTAAAACGTGGCGTTGGAAAATTGCTTTGAGAGCAGAAATGGCACATGCGCCATGAGTGTCCCGAGTGCAGCAAACACTGTTTTGTTTTTGGTGCTTCCCTGTGTGCCTGTAATGCGTAAAATGTCGCAAGATGCTCTGTTCTGACATGGGCTGATGTCCAATGGAGGAATTCTGTATTCAGATTCACCAGTGATTACGGTGTTTGGCGATGACTCAGGTACCTTTCTCCGGTGACTTAATGCAAGGGCCCTCAGAGTGGTTTGGTGCTGGTGTTGTAAAAATGAAACATAAGCATCCCTCTGTTACTGAACTGGCCAGTGACATGGCCACTGTTGCCCATAGTGACATAGCAACAAAGCCTTATGTTGCGTTCCTCCATCCACTTCCTCCATCTCCCCAAGTTTCACACACACACACACACACACACACACACACACACACACACACACACACACACACACACACACACACACACACACACACACACACACACCATGGAATGGGTGATACAGGGATGTGACCTCTACATCAGTGTCACACCCACGCATGAGTGGATTTGGCATAAATTCAATTACTCATTTTATTCTTCTCTTTGAATTTTGTTATTTTTGTGGAAATTAGGCGCTCAGAGCAGAACATCCAGTGCTCTATGAAGTCATGTCTGTTTCTAGCCCTTTTCAAACTATTGCAATGCTTGCGTAACAAAGAGGAAATGAGGAAGTGTTATATCATAAAATGCAGAGAGCCTTGATAATCCACTTAATGACTAACGAGTGATATGGTAGTTGTTGACAGGATTTAGTCCCATTTAGCTGAATTGATTTTATGATGGATTTTCATGCATGGACCTGCTTAACACCCAGAGGATGTAGCTTGGGGGGGGGGGGGGGCACCTATTCCGTGCCAACAGTAGCATGGGCATGGCTGGCATTGTGTCCCTTTGACAGTGTCCCATAATGTCCGCTTCAAGCTGTTTCTGTATCTTAGACGAACATAGAGAAATAGCTGTTCTGTCTCAAAGAAATTTCATCTTGCTCACTTTGTTGCTTCTCTTGTTTCTTCAACACCCACACACACATCTCTAAATGCACAGTGGAGAAAAAATTCATTCATCACAGTTTTTTTTCTTCTTTTTTTGCCTGTAGGACTCGTTTAAACTTTCATGGCTTCCCTTCATTTTAAAATCCTTAAAATGTACACACTGCATCCATTTTTAAGTAGCGTGCAGCCGCTAGACAAGGCGATTATTTTAGGTTCCCAAAGGGACAGCAATTCTGAAGTAGAAGAAACAAAAAATGTTTCCCCTTCCTCTCAAAAATATGCTCGGCCCTCACCCTCAGCCTCATGTATCGCTCATACCCGAGTGGTATTAAAGTTTCATACTAATGCAGGGTACTATTCATTGATGAGGGCATTAGAAATCATCTGGGGATTCACTGGATGGCTTAGGAAGGGGGGGAAGGTCCAGTGACTCGCCTTTATTAAGACAATGTATGGTTCAGAGCTTCAAATAACACCCACTCCAATGGCCTCGTATGACTCCCACACACACGCTTCAGAGGGGGAGGTCTATTCCCCACATCCTTCAACACGATTACTCTTGACATATGTAGGCTGCCGGAGACAACTGCAATATACAAGTAAGCTGTTGCATTTACGATGAGGGATATGGATGATGTGTGCACCCCCTTGGTTATGCTTTCATCCGCACAATAATCTGCCTCAGATATTTAAGTTATTTCTTTAATCAATAGCGCTGGGTTTTCAGTTATGGTAGTTTGAGCAAGGCTTCATGAGCTGCATACAGAAAACAACACAGCTGAGAGAAGATCTGATCTCTGTCTTTCCCAAAATCAACAGTATGTAATGCTCTAATACTGTGTGCCAGTCAGCCACAACTATGCTGTTACCTTCCATTACCCTGCCTCTCTGTCCTTCTTCCTTCTACTTATCCTCCACTTCTATCTCTCTGGCCCTCCCTTCCTGTCATGTTCCCCCTTTACACTTCTAACTTCAAGTACACCTCTATATCCCAGGGCAGGTATGGATGGCGGCACGATCAGGTGCTGAGGAAACTGGCAGAGGTAGTGGAGAGGAAAAGGCAAGAGGCAAGCGCTGGGAGGCAGCCGGGGAGCCAGCAGAGGACCCATTTCCTTAGGGAAGGGGAAAAGGGGGACACTGTCAGAAGGAGACCAGCATCCACCCTTTTGTTGCCAGGAGTGGAATGGAGAATGGAGGTGGACTTGGGCAGGCAGCTCCACTTCCCAGGGGAGATCTGCAGCACCACACTGAGGCCAGATGTGGTGCTGTGGGCCAGGACGGAGAGATCTGCGCTGCTTGTGGAGCTGACGGTGCCATGGGAGGAGGGGATGGAGGGAGCCCACGAAAGGAAGAGGGCAAAGTACTCTGACCTGGTTGCGGAGTGCAGGGAGAGCGGTTGGAGTACACGACTCTTTCCAGTGGAGGTTGGCACGAGGGGGTTTGTGGGAAGCTCAATGACTCGCCTACTTAAAGAGCTAGGGCTGAGGGGCAAGGAGCTACACAAAGCCACCAGAGAGCTGTCTGAGGAAGCAGAGAAGGCAAGTTTTTGGCTTTGGTTAAGGAGGCGGGACAAGGCATGGGGAGCGAGCAACTCCTGAGAAAGGCTAGCTGTGGGGGGTGACTGGGAGACGTCCCTGTTCACTGCCCCGCCACCAGGAGATGTTCCGGGATAAGGGGCGAAACATCTGTGAAAGGTGGTCCCCGGCTGACGACCCCGCAGCTAGCCCAAAGGGCACCGGTGGAGGTGCGGCAGGCCTAGAGCCTAGCAGGTTTTACCACCTACCTGTTCACACTAATATACACCAAGTACACCTCAAGTACGAGTTATGCCACATGCATCTTAGATGCCACTACGGTTGTGGGGCGTGTTGGGAGTGGACAGAAGGGGGAGTACAGGGGCCTGGTGGAGGACTTTGTGACATGGTGCAGGTCGAACCACCTTGCAGCTGAACACCTCCAAGACCGAAGAGATGGTGGTGGACGTCTGGGCCCAAGCCCCATGTGCAACTGGTCTCCATTAAGGGGGTCAATGTGAAGGTGGTTATTGAACTCCTCCGAGCAATGGCGAGGTGAAATTGACTATTGGGCATGATGCTGCCTCTCCATCGCTACCCATGCTAACCATATATATAGTATATGTCCAATTTGTATTTCATGTTATTTACAGTAATATGTATTCTTGTACTGTTAATCACCTTACATTTGCACTACCTCCATTGGCACATACTCTATCATTGTGACAGCTCTCTGTAGTGGTTTTGGTGGCTGGACTTTCACAATCTATTTATCTATCTATCTGCCCCTTTCATCTATACCTCCAATTCTTTTTTTCTTTCTCCATCCATTGAGGAGACAAAAAGATAAGGCACTGTGCTCCTCGCAGGTGTCCATCCTCTTCCACTCACCTCACCTTCCAGGGAGGACTGTCTCTGGGCCATGGATCCTCATCCCACAGCCATGAGCTCATTGGTGGAGAAGGCCAACGCAGGCTGAGGGACAAAAGACTGTCTCGCTCGCCCACCAATCATCCTTGTAGAACGTGCAGACTTCCCGCTGCCGGCCCAAGTCATCATCCCAGAGAAATGGGACCGGGGCGTACACTGTCTAAGATAACAAAGAGCTCTGCGACTGTGTAAAGACATCCACTTTTGCGAGTGCTGCTCTTTTTATTCATAATTTATTCATCTTCTTACCAGTCTCGTTAGCTCTGGCTCCAGCTCCGGCTCTGTTCATTTCGGCTTAACCTTAATTATCTGTTTAAATAAAAGATTTGACGAAGATTTCCTGAGGGTGATGTAAGCTTTTAGTATTCATTTGCACTCTGTCTCCATTCCACAGACGCAGGCGGGAATGCACCAAACACTCTGCACCAGCCAGGCTCTCTGGAGGACCGAAGGGAAGAGAAGTGTGATGATCCAGTCCATAGTGTTTCTATTGCTTTGCCCCCCCTGCAGCCCCAGATCTTGTCATGAGGTTCATTTGATGCAGTTTCTAGGGGGTAGCAGTTTCTTTGAAATAGCAGGAGTTAAGAGAAATGGATAGATAGATAGATAGATAGATAGATAGATAGATAGATAGATAGATAGATAGACAGACAGACAGACAGACCAACAGACAGAGACATAGAGAGCAGGGGGGGGGGCAGCAGAGGACTGAGAGACTGCCAGTGGGAGTGGTATATATCTGTGTGAGTGTGTGTTGTGTGTGTGTGTGTGTGTGTGTGTGTGTGTGTGTGTGTGTGTGTGTGTGTGTGTGTGTGTGTGTGTGTGTGCGCGAGCAGGGGCTCACAGAGGAGACACAGATAGAGGGTGACAGCAGATGTCACACCACACTCGCTCAGCTGGGCTCCGAGACACTCTCGGCCGAAGCCATGAGAGGCGAGGCTCCAAAAGAGCAAGCTGCAAACACCTACTGCTGTCAGGGAGAAAGTGGTGGGAGATCTCTACCTCTAACCCCACTCTGCAGAGAGAGCGAGAGAGAGAGAGAGAGAGAGAGAGAGAGAGAGGAAGAAAGTGGTTGGGGAAATGGAGATAGAATGGGGAGGGGGACTGAGACAAAGTGAAAAAGAGTAGAGGGAAAGAGAGCAAAAAAGAGGAGAGAGAGAGAGAGAGGCTGTGAGGCAAGTGAGCGAGGCAGACATGAAACAGAAGAAGAGATGAGATGTGTCAAGGAAGAGGAAAAGAGATGAAGTGATGCACAGACATGCTTGGAGGTGTCAATGTGTGTGTGTGTGTGTGTGTGTGTGTGTGTGTGTGTGTGTGTCAGTACCACTGGAGAAGTAAGAAGAGAGGAGGTGAACCAGCTAGCACAACCTCCCCAAAGGCATAAGAGAAGTGAAGAGGATTATGGGAAGTGACTGACCACCTGCTTGCAGGGAGACAGGCACATAAGAAGCCAACTCGGAGGGAGGGACAAGGTCCTGCCTTGTCTGCCCTATACCTGTTCACGCTACTGTCAGGTCTCGTTAGACCATTGGTTTCATCCATTTTAACTTCACTGTCCACATAGACCCTTCCTGGCCACTTGTGACAGTTGGTGCCTCTAAAGGTGTTTCATGAGGGAATTATAATCTTGGGGGGTTTACATGTCATCAGATTTTAGAATGAGATGTATCCACTTGCAATGCAGTCAGTTGCTTTTTGTAAATATAGACTGCTCAAGGCCATAGCCTCCAAATCCAATTTCCCTGAGATGCACTCAACTAAATCCACAATAAGCATGAAAACCAGAACAGGGAACAGAGCTGGCAATAAAAAGATGTCTTTCTGACTTACTCTGTACATCTGGGATAATGTTCCTTGTTTTCATGGCTGGACTGCAGGCGTGCTTGATTAGTCATATCGGTCATCATCATCCCCTCCTCTGGGTAAAGGGCAAGTCATACAACAGACACCAATAAAAGCCTGGTGCCAGTGAATAGTATAAGGAAATGACACTCTTTATAATACAATAATGCCCAGGACACATAAAACTCAAATCAGTCTGACCGAACACCTGACTCAAACACTAATAGGACATGCATGTGTTTGTCAGAGCATATTGTGTTTAATTACTTTTAATATTAAATACAATGATATGTGTGACATTTCCAACATTACAAATAAGTGAATGTGTATCTCACTCATTATATGTATATTCATTCAGATGTAATGATGCAAAACATTATTTTATTTTGAGTTTATTCTGTTTTTATTTTATTGCAGGACAGAAATAACTGGAATATCAACTGGAATCCATTCATTTTATTCAGAGGTCCAGCTAGCTATAAATTGTGGGAAATAGAGCCACACTCTCTGATGGTTTGGTGCATTCTCATGAAATAGACCTGACGCTGACACAGCAGTCCAGCCATATAGACTAAACAACACGCTCAGCAGGACCACTCCCTCACCTCACGTGTGTGTAAAGACCACCCTTCACATTATTTGCAGCACACCGTAAAGCCATTACGAGCGCCTAGAGACAATTGTATTGTTATGGCGCTATATAAATAAAATTGAATTTAATTGAATTGAATTACGTTTTTAATTCAGTTATTTACGTCAGGAATCACAGATCTCAGCTACGTGAGGAATAATCCACTGAATTTGACTAAAAGTGTATTGCATTAGAATCGCGGACTGCGCCTTTAATTAAATCTGAGATAGGAAACTTGTTGTACGTAGACCACAGATTCTGTAGTCTTGCAATCTTGAAGATTTCTTATTTGTGTTTTACATCAATACATTAAGTTAACTGCTATGAGAGCAATTATGTATATGTGTAGGCAACATTACGCAATTCATCACGATCCTTTGAGATGGCTAGTTTATGAAAATGTAATAAAGCCATTACGTGCTGGACTGCACCTGTAACAGCAATTTGCTTATACGCGTTATACACTTAAGACACTGGTGAAATGTTTACATTGTGTTATACGTCGATTTCCATTCCAGTGAAAGTGAAATAAAAACATCATCATAATTGTGGGCAAATCTTTGATGTTGACACCTTGCAGTGCATGTTTCTTGACACAAAACAGCTGGTTGCCTATAACGATAAAATAATGCTGTGAGCATAACCTCATCTAACCTATCTAGGCTTATTTGAGAAACGGCTCTAAGCTCCAGGGCATTGTGAGGTTTGAAGAGGTGACACTTATGAATGACTGTCATTCCATACATTCGTGGCATATAACGTTAAATGACATACCCAAAGTGACAGATGCTCGTATTTGTTGTTTATCATACTTCCTATCCTATCTGGTCATCACAATGTTCAAAACCCTGTTTGTCGCTGACCGTCGATAGCTGATATCATGGATCGATATAATGGATCTTGGGGCTGCTCTGCGCTCGCTTGGCTATGTCTGAAAGGAGTGGGACTGGTAGATCAGCGCTAGTAATGTAGCACCAGTCCCGTAATCTCGATAGAAAAGATTTTTCTACGACAGTAAAGAAACAGTGTAGCATTCTCTCCCTGTCGGCATCAATGATCAGAACTGAATTGGATACTTCTGTGCAACAGTGGAGCGTTTCGAATTACAGCAGGAGGCTTTTCTGGAACTCAACTGGTAACAAAATAACAGCCACAAAAAGACTGGGGCATATACACTCACTCAATACAATAAAACCTCACACTCCCGACAAGTGGACTGCTGTGAGAACTGGTAGGACGAGGGACTGGGAAAGTGAAACGTTATTTTACTTTTTGTCGTTCGTTTCAACCGAGCATTTTCGATATCTCGTTTTCTTTTCGTTTCCTTCTGAAACTTAAAACTCAGAAAACAATGAACACTTAACTCCTCAAGTGTCTCGTCAGCTAGCCTGGCTAGCTTTTTCCAGGAGTGTGTGCTGCTAACTTAGCTTAGCAGGCTACGTTAGCTAGGCAGCTAGCTAAACGTGTTGTTTTCCAAGAAAGTTTCTGGCGCTGTTTCCCTGACCCGAAAACAGACAGAACGCCGATCGGACCAGAGGGGAAGGGCAGGCCCCCTTCTTGGCGTTTCCCTCTTTGCCAATTTTTCCAAATATGATGGCTGCAGAGATGAGTGGAGAGGAGACTGGGTCGGTATCATCGGGGACAGGGGTTACAGACAGCGGAGGCCCTGAGACGACCCAGTTTCCGTTCTATCCTAAACAGACCCGAGTGCGGGTTGGTGATTTGTGCCAGGGACCAACTCAAAGCCCTCGCCACCCTTCCAGTCTCTCCCCTGAAAGCCCTCCGGACATGATTTACCCGACCGCTGCAGGTATAACTGGATCGGCATTGTCCATTGGAGGGAGTGACGGCGGTGTCGGACACGCTTATGTTCATGGATCAAGCTCAGGGACTGGTGGCAGCGTGTGCTACTCCCCTTCCTCTGAAGGACCCGATAGCCGGATGTCACCTACTTCAGCAGGTGTGGACGGACCCACAGCCTTCCCTCCATTACCCCCGCCACCACCACCCCCTCCTGCCTACGGGGCATTCGGGAGTGTGGACGAGGGTGACTTGCAGGATGGTCCTGAGTATGAGGAAGAGGAGGTTGTTTTCCCTCTGTCTGCACCACCCACGAACCAGTAAGCATACCTTTATCCTCCCACTCTACGCTTTTCAGAAACTACTAAAAGTAGTTCATCATAGAAATAGTTCATCATTAATTCATCATTCCTATAAACCATTTATCCAGCTTTCTCCCTTAACCCGTGTCCTGAAGTTTCCAAAGACACAGCACAGCAGCAGTAACTTGTTGACTGCAACTGATTCCCCAAATAACAAAATGAACACTGTGAGACTGTTCCCTGGAAAGGGCCCGGTTGCACAGCCACAATCTCATACCATGATTTGCGAAGCTATCTTATATCTCATAGGTTTATGTTTTGAGTGCCATGCGTAATTTGCATCTAGTTTTATTATCAGTGTAGGTTAATTGCTTCACAATTGTGTGGTCTGTTTTAATTCTTTTGTGTGGCTTTTGTGGTCGATTGCCTCACAAATTCAAAGGACTTGTTTTATTTGACGTGTGAAACTTGCTTAAGCATCGCTCCTGGCTATAGGACACAAACATTGCTTCATACAGTGATTCATCCTTTGTTCTTGTTCGTTATTTATGAATGGACAATGGTGCTTTGAACAAGCTCGACTTCAATTTTTTTTACAGTATCTGCAATATTATATATTTTTTTGTGTGCACTTGCTTGGTACCAGAGGCATTTTTGAGAAATGGGTCTGTAAGACGAGGCACTGGACACTGTCCAAGCTGGCCGTGGCACATGTCCAAGGCGGCCTGCCACGGATAATCACAAAATGGCCCAGCGCAGAGATGCATCACAGCTTAAGTGTCATTTATTATGAGGACACTAGTTTTTCTCACATACAGTGTTACCTTAAAGGGGCAATGAACAACCTAGGTGGAAATTGTGTATGCATGGGTGTGGGGAGGTATGCAAAGCAGACATTTTGGCTGTTTAATGCAAGAGCGGCATAATAGCAGGTTTCATTTGATGTTGGGAGATTGGTCTAATGAATCATAAAAGTGCTTTCCGAGTCATTCGTTTTCGTTGGCAGTGAATGCTGTGTTCAGTTCAGTTTGTGTGAAATATCAGGTCGGTCATGTTCACTGCATTGTCTTGCAAATGCTTCAGAGACAGGAAGGCATGATAGTCTTGTATGTCATTCAGGTTTAGTGGTTAGCCAGCAAGAAACTGCTATGTTTTGATTTCACTGAAAGAATAGATGAGGGATCCAGTAAAGAATGTAAGGAAATATTGATACACTTGAGTATCACTGTTTTTTTATTAATAGTAAAATACTAAGGCTCGTGGCAAACAGTAGTTCATTTTGTGAACTATGAGAGAGTGTTGTAGAGAGTGATCTGTCTTCAGCCATTTGAGTTCTTCCACTCCAATGTAACAACATAACACCATTATGCATATGGTGGTGTGTTCTACTACTATGACCATCACAATATATGAAACCGTAACCTCGGTGTCATGACTCGTATCGCCAGATTCTTGCCAATACACAGTCCTAGATCTGGCACCAGTGTCCATAATATCTGAACCCTGTTTCAGCAAACAGATCCTCTTACATGTCACCCAGCACGTAGGTGTTTGTGAAGTATTTGTGAATGAGATATTTTGTTACCAAGTTTAGTTTTTGTCCTCGTAGCGTGAGATGTTAGGCATTTTGCACCCACCGCAAAAGGGAGAATGAGGTCACGGCGTGCAGCTGTGCAGGTGAGCGCACTCCCAGCATGGCAGCACAGCGCAGCCCGGGCATTTCGCACGAGTGGGCGGTGGAACACTAGTTTCTCACAGCAGCCCGAGCTTCCTCTTTGGGTATTTGCGGCAAGGCCTTTAAAAACGCTGGCGGGCTGTGTGGGCTGAGAGAGAGAGAGAGAGAGAGACCGAGACAGAGACAGAGACCGAGACCGAGACAGAGACAGAGTGAGAGAAAGAGAAGCAAAAAAAAAAGCCAAAGTGAGAGAAAAGCGAGCGACAGAGATGAGCTTGCGCCTTCTGAAGCAGGGACATCTCTCTATAGGACGTCTGATGATCAAATATTGCGATGATTATCAAGTTCCCATTGTAGACAGTGACAGTCTAACTGTTCCTGGACCAGCTGAATTGAAGGCGAAGTGAGCTTGAGGTAAACCGCAGCATGCGCCGTTATTAATGCGGTTCGATTCTCTCTGATAACTCAGCAGGCTATACTGTAAGCGATCTGGAGATCTGATGAGCTCTGACTGACCCTGTCTCCTGTGTGGCATAATCCAGCCAGACCCGGCCTTCTGCACTCTCCCGCCCACTAAAGTGTGTGTGTGTGATTGTGTGTGTGTGTGTGTGTGTGGAAGCAACGGACCACTGACCCAGTTTAGGCAATGATCTCTGCTCTTGCCTCGTGCCAGTTGATGCACTGTGACTGACGTGGCCATGGAGAGGGCCAAGCCAGGACAGGAGAGGAGAGTGTCTTGGTAAGCAGCAGCAGCAGCAGCAGCAGCAGGAGCAGAAGCCGCCCCGGAAATGATCCTTAATCTCATCGATGAACTAAAACAATCAGGCCTCTCAGCACACACCATTGGCTCCAGCATAGTAAGCACTAGGGAACTGATACAAACCAGGAGACTTTATTTATTTATTTATTTATTTATTTATTTATTTATTTATTTATTCATGGGAGGAACTATGGCACTTGATTGATTGGTCGGCCAGAAGAGCTGCCGTCTAACAGCACGGTAAGAGGCTGCTGTTGTTGATGTGAAAAGGATTTGGGTGGCTGTGGGGGGGGGAAATAAAACAAACAGATCACCCAAGAGGCATAAGGGAGGCTCAAGTGCTGTGCAGCTGTTGAGGGGGCGACCCACTCCAAGGCAGCGTGTTTCCGAATACCTCTGCAAGGCGGTTAGGTTCTGCCTCCTGTGTACAAAGGAGACATTGTAGTCCCTCTGTGTTGTCACAGACCTCACCGCTACCCACCCACGTACCCACATCCCTGAACTGATATGGAGTCGCAATAAAGGTCAGTCTAGCATAGTTTGTTGTTGAGACTTTAAAATGAAAGTGACTGACATAGTAAGTAAGGTGTACTACTACCAGTAGGCCTAAGTGGAGTGTCCTTTTTGTCCCCCATTGCATCTGAGGGGCACGGACCAAGCTTGTATGACCTGGTCTTGCAGCCATTTTATAGCCTGGTGTGTTTTAATTAGCCGGACTCCAGTGGCTCCCTGGTGGATTGGAAGCCCAGGAAAAGCGTAGGATCATTGGTTTATATGGCCAGCCCCCGGCGCCGGAGGCTCTGGCATTCATCACACAGCAGCGTGGTGTTGTCACCGTCTCCCCACCTAGCTGAGCGGAGTGGCCAAAAATAACCGAGTTATCTCAGAGAAATTTGGCGTGACCCGCTCCTGAACGCGTTAAGGGCTCAGCTGCCTGAACCATGCTGAGAGAAAGAGCGTCCAGCGGAAGGACGAGCGGCACGCTGCTGAATCGGGGACGTGGAAGGCGGTAGGGAGTAGGGATGGGCATTCGATTAAATTGTCTTAATCGATCGTCGGGAGAATTAACGATCGATTTTCGATTAATCATTAATATTTTTATATTAAAATTCACTATTTATAGGCTATATTAAAATGCAGTGAAAATAGAAAAAAAACACAGCGTGTTTCCTCATTGAGATCTTTATTACAAGATGAACAACTCTTGTGGCAGTTAAACTTACAAGATGGACAACTCTTGTGGCAGTTAAACGGGATCCGTTCAATGGTTACACTTGAAAATAAGCGCTGCTGTACTCTTAAGCAGCGGAGCCGACAGCTAGAAGCCGGTGCTCATAAACACAACTTTTTTTTTTCTCTCTAACTAATTAATCTCACATTTTGAAATTCATTCATCTAGATTCATCGTGATTAAAAGTTTGTTTTCTTCTCAAGACTAAATCTTATAAATTAACGAGTAATCACTTCAGACAGCGTGTATTTTAGACACTGTTGTTCAATTGTATTTTTTTCGTGCTCTCTCGCCGTCATACAAGGAATATATGCGAGACACAATGGTGCCCCTCGACGGTAAATCGTAAGAATTGTCCCCTGAAGCAATTCGAATCACCTCAGTCAGCCCACCGTCTTCAACTATGTTGATGGGCCGACAGTCACCGGCAACCTAAACTGCTACAGCGTTGGTAACCTTTTCACGGACTGGTCTAGTTAATTTCCTAGAGAAGTCGTGGAGTGTGGGTTGGCGACCATCTAACCTGGGACTGCTTTCTGTCGGGTGCTTTGCATTAAGGTGATAACTTAAAGATGAGCTGCTTCTGTAATAGCTACATTCAGCTTGACAAATGCTACATACAACTTTAGTTTTGTCGATTGTTCTGTCATTTTGCCTCTTAAACAGAAACTTTCCGCCCAACAATCCCTCAGCTCTCTCTATCTTCAACTACCGTCTCGGTCTCTTCTATCTAACTGACTTGCAGACACGCGGCAGTTTCGTGCCTTGGGTCAACGCGCACCGGAAGTAAACAAAGTTGCGTTAACTGCGTTCAAATATTTTATTGCATTAATCTCGGCCACAATAATCTCATAGAATAACGTGTTAACTTTGACAGCCCTAAAATACATAAATTACACGCACACTACGCAACAGAACATGCATTAGTTTTAATCGATGAAAAAATAATTTCATCGAGGAAATTCTTTATGATCAATTAATCGATCGTCGATTAATTATGCCCATCTCTAGTAGGGAGACATTGGCAGGTCTGGACGGGTTCACTGTCGAGAAACAAGCTGGGCACCTCAGAGAGAGAGAGAGGTGGAGAGACAGCCTGGATCATTCCATCCTCTGTGACGAGGAGGGAGGGCAAACAGTGGTGGTGGGATGAATATTTTAGAGGTATACCCCCCCGCCCCCACCACACACACACACACACCTGCCCTCGGAGAGTTATCTCCCCCCATCTCTCTTTCACACACACACACACATACACGTGCCCAGAATGCCTTCAGGCCAAAAACAGATAATAGCATAAAAAAGTGTATTGCTTAGTATTATTTATTCATTTTTCAAATTTTCCACACAGCATTAAGAGGATGGGGAGTCAGAGATCCCTCGGGAGAATAGAAGGAATACAAAGTGTGACACAAGGGAAGAATGTTGCATTTGAAGATTAGTGGCACTGCAATATGCACTTCCCCGATAAGCTGTTCGTCATGAAGCCCCAGTTGTCCTGAAATATGAACTGAGGAGCCATTTTGGCTTTGTTGTCCTGTTTTTAATGCAGTGCCTTCTGTCGAGTAGCTTTGAGCTCAATCCCACAGGTATTAGTTGTCATCTTGAAATGCATACTTATTGCATATTTATGGACATTTGGGCTGTGTGTGTGTGTGTGTGTGTGTGTGTGTGTGTGTGTGTGTGTGGGGGGGGATACAGTATCTATAGCTTTTCCTTTCCTTATGAAGCTTTGTCCTTTTCAGTGACGTATTGCCCCTCTGAAATTCAACGAATCTAATAGCGATGCAGTAATGGAATGTTGTTTAGTACTCTCTGTCTCTCAGCCTGGGACATCAAAGCCAGATGTTACTCTTGAACAGGAAATCCCTTCTTGCTAATATACCTGAAGCTGCAGCATGACACTGGGTTGTAGCACTGAGGCGCTGGCCACATACCTTGCAATGAGAAGAGAAAAACTAAGAGTAAGAGTAGGTGTGTTCTAGGTGTTTTAGGTGTGTTCTAGGCCTTGCGATGACCCTCCAGCGTTCATCTTGCTCTTTCTGACCTCACAGGATCCTCATACGATGCACTCCAACCTGTTGTGCATTACAGACATTCAAGCTAAAAGTGGATATTGCATCGGGACTGGGTTTAAAGACTAAAAAGCTCGAGGGTAATCGTCCATTACGAAATTGCAGCTCAGTTTGACTGACTCTGATCCATGACGAAAAACCATTTTGCAGGTTGTGCGTTGGATTTTCTTCTGTGAGCGAAGGCAGTGGAAGTGAGCAAGAACCAGTCGGCTTCACTTCCATCAGCTGTATTGCAGAGCTCCCAGTGAATAACTGCATGTGTGTACAGCTGTCTGACACAAAGACTAAACGGACTGTCTACTCTACTGACTGCTGAATCATAGTCTCGCCCATGAGCCATGTACCTGTTGTTCTGTCTTCCCGAACAAAGAGATACAAATCTCTTCTTGTATTGCTTTCAGCAAAAGTTGCTCTGCAAGATGAATACTGTTTCGAAGCATGAGACGGTCTGGCAGTGATTTATTTTTTTATTTTTTTTTATTTTGTCTGTATTGGGTTAAATGATTAAATTGGGTGTCAGTTGATCTTGGCCAGCCATGTCCTGTTGCTCCATCGAGGATCTCCTCTCCAGCTTGACTTCCAGAGAGGGATCGCTGGCTCAGTGGCTCACTTCATCTGGTAAGCGAGGCGTAACGAGTAGGGGCGAAAATAATCGGTGAGTCAGCAACTGAGCAAAAACGTTGTTTCTGTTCTGACCCTCCTGTGGAGAATACTCACAATGGAGACGGGCGACGCTGTCATCCCCTTGCTTTTAGCCTCAGGAGCTCCTGATGCATCCCCGCCACACACACACACACACACACACACACACACACACGGGCCCAGGACGTGAGGATGGATGGATGGTCACTTCCATCTGCACCTCACACCCCAACCCCTCCTCGCTTCTCTCGCTCGCACTATTACGGTCACTCTCGGTCACGCCAGCAGGAGCGAGCACATGTGTGAAGAAAAACAAAGCTGTTACACAGCTGCCACCCATCCACCTCCTTCCCCCTGTTGATTTTCCAGCATGGAAACTTTTGAGGGCGGGGGGCTTTTGGAGAAAGTGCGTTTGTGTGAGAGGGGGAATTGGTTAGTGGCGGTGGTTGAAGATACCCTTGTCGTTAGTGAATACCATTTGCATAAGGCAGGGCTGCTAAGTGACCCGCAGAGGAGTCGAAATGAGGAGCCGTGGCTAATGTTTATCGTGCCCCGAGAGGAGCAAGGTGCCGTGTGAGAACGGGGGCGAGCTGAGAAAACGAACCCCCATGCTAGTTCAGGGCAGTGTAAGCCACAGGTGTGTGTGTGTGCGCGTGTGCGTGTGCGTGTGCGTGTGCGTGTGCGCGTGCGCGTGCGCGCTTGATGGTCCAAAAAAAGGAAAGAAACTGGCTCACTTTCATCACCTGTGTCGTGATCTCAACCCTCCTAATCTCTCATTTCCTCCTGGATTCTATGTCCAGCTATCCCATGATTCCCCTGCACCCACGCTGCCCTTGGTGTCCTCACATGCGCAGCTTCATTGGAGCGATGGCTTTCTCAGAAGTAGGATTCCAGGAAAAACAGATTTAAAAAACAGCCACTGATTTCTCCTAAGAGACCTAGAGAGAGAAAGAGTGATAGAGGGAGAAGGGGGAGAGAGGAGAAAAACGAGCAGCAGATCATCCCGTCGTGTATCTTTTTCTTTTCCTTCCCCCTGTGACTGTCACTGTGGAATGACACGGATGCATTATTGATCCCCGTGTTTTTTGTGCACGCGTGCACGCGTGGACTTTCCCCTCCCTTCCTCCAAGTTAGCACTTAAACAACCTCCAAGTTCCGCTCATCCTCGCCCATCCCTTCATATTCCTTCCCATCCCCTTCTCTCCTTCTCTCATCCTTTCATCCAGTCCCACAGTCTCCCACGCCCCAGGACTCCTCCCTCTCTACCCCCTCCCCATTGGAGGAGGTGTGTGTTTATGAGTGTGTGAGTCAGTGTGTGTGTGAGTCAGTGTGTGTGTGTGGGGTAGGGGCTTCTGCTCAGTGACCTGGGAGCGTGTAGCGGTGGCAGCAGCAGCAGTTGCCGGGGCGAAGGCACAGTGAGGGGCAGAGGAGCGCCAGGGGCAGGAGTATGGGACAGAGTGTGTGGCAGGAGCGGAAGCAGTTCCCCCCCTGGTTACTCCGTCATGCCCGGGCATCTCGGCCGGCACAGACATCCGCGGAGCAGCAGCAGCTTCAGCATCAGCAGCAGCAGAGACCGTAGCCAGAGCCCAGCGCAGTGAGCCCCGCGGAGGAGTGAGGGGAAAAGGAAGAGAGGGAGCGATGCAGCAGAGGGCCAACGCAGCGTAAGTGGGACACCTCGGGCGTTCCGGGCATCCAGCCGTACGCCCACTACTACCGTCTCTGGCTGCTGGAGTGTCCCCCCCCCCCAAGTTCATTTTATTTATGTGTGTTTGTGTGTTTGCTTTAACTTTTGCCTTGTACGTGGTCGAGCGTTTGGGTAAGTCTGACTTCCTGACAGGCACACTCCTAAATGATTTGCGGGGATCTCTTGCTTGTTTGAAGCTGGTTGAAGTGCTCTTTCCTCTGTGTCAGAGTCGGCCAAGAGGCACCTTCTGCTCTCAAGACATTGCAAGCATTTTTTCTGGCTGAATCATGGCCATGTTTCTTTGCGTTTTTTTCTCATGCTGATCATCTGGTTGGCATTTCTGCACAAGAATGGCAGGCTCTGATTCCATCGCACTGTTGTGTAAAATTGTTGTGTCTGTCTCACAACCAGCTGGGACCGCTTGGCCGCCTGCTCCAGTGGCTCTGTGTCAGTCCTCTGGCGCTCCGTGTCTCCATGTCTTCCTGTCCCTTCCTCCCCTCCACTTCTCTCCTGAACTCTCACCTTCTCTTCTTCCGTGCTTTTTCTCCTTTCATCCTCACCTGTTCATTCCTCTCCTTTTCTCTGTCATCCACTCCATATTTTTCTTCTCCCATCCTGTGTTGTTCTTCTTCCATCCTTATTTTCGCCCCGTCTCTCTTCTCCTCCCCTTCTCTCTTTCTCTCTCTATCTCTCCCTCTCTCTCCTCCCGTCCCGTTGTGCTGTCCCTGTCTCCTGACAGCTGGCCGCCTGCTTCAGTGGCTCCGTGTCATTACAGGCTGATGCTGATGCGCCCTGATGGCTCGTCTCTTGAGCTGGACCCCCTTTTTTTTTTCATCCAGTTTCACTTGTTTTTAAAGCAGACAGAAGCCATCAGGGAGGAGAGAGAGAGAGAACGATGAGAAGGAGGGAGAGAGGGGGGGCGGAAGTTGAAGTGGGCGAAAGGAGAATCGGAGAGTGATGGCAGAAGGGAAGAGCGGAAAAGAGGGATAACATCACACACACACACACACACACACACACACACACACACACACACACACACACAACTCAATCAACCCTGGACATGCCCTGACCTGCCCTGGCTTCCACAGAGACGTAACCCTGTAAATCGAGAGCTGGAGTAGGAGCTCTCTCACACACACACATTCTTTCTTGTTCACCCTCTCTCTCCACTGTTTCATTCATTCTCTCGGGGTCAGATTATCACCCTCTTCCTGACACTTATGTCTACTCAGTCCTCATTCTATAATCCTCTCTCTCTCTCTCTCTCTCTGTGTCGCCTCTAAGAGCTCCTTTTCTGATCTTTGCAGTCGTCCTTTGCTTTCCACACTTCTCTTTGCTTATCCTTTTACTGCAAGGTGTTTCGCTGAGGGAATGTCCCCATAAGCCATTTCCTATTTTGGTGAATAATTCAGTGGGCTGTGCTCTTCCTCTAAAGGTGCTGTTTGGGGGTTAAAAATAAGCAGCGTTGTGTTGGCATCGTACCACTCTGTCACTAGTTAGGGGGGCAGTAATCGCCAGAGCTACCCCTCCATGACGGCCGTTGATGCACCGGGTCCCTAGTACGCTGGGCGGTGCAGAAATGCACGTCGGGCTTGTTTCATAGCAAATGCCGGTGGACCAGAAAGCACCCTCTCCCGTCCCACAAGCAGTCTTATTTTAGGAAGAGCGGAACGTGATGGAAGCGTAAAGGGGAAAGAAAGTGAATGGAGTGGTCAGCAGTGCTAATGGTGTGGTATTTTCAGAGATGAATAGAAAGGAAGAAAGGCATTGTCTTTGCCATGGAGGAGTGTGTGGCGTACAACCCTTTGGTGTTGGGATTTGTTCGGCAGTCTCCTGTGACATCACAGATACCCGTGCCATGCTGCCTGACGCGGTGTTTGGTTGAGTGTGTGTCATCGTGGGTGTGTCATGTGATGACATGACATCCGTTGGCCCAGATGTATAAAACATGGAATTAATGCCCCTGCTGAGTGTGCGCACACACACACACACACACACACACACACACACACACACACACACACACACACACACTCACTCTCTCTCTCTCTCTCTCTCTCTCTCTCTCTCTCTCTCTCTCTCTCTCTCTCTCTCTCTCTCTCTCTCTCTCTCTCTCTCTCTCTCTCTCTCTCTCTCTCTCAACGCACCGCGTTGGTTGGACTGGAAACGAAAGCCCACTTGTTTCCTTTCACACTTCAACCCCCCCCCCCCACCACCACCACCACCACCCATTCGTTCTATTATGTCTTCTACATCCGTCTGTCCCTTTCAGAAGGGGTGCTTGCAGTTTTGCAGCTTCTGTGTCATTTCCCATGTGGCTTAGACAACTATTTGTGAAAGTAGAAAGTGAGTCATGTGACCTGAGAAGTTGGTGGAGGTGCTTGCCTGCTTTGTGTGGAGGAAGGTGTGCGTCTGGCGTGTGTGCGTGAGGAGGGTGGTGCGTGAGTGTGTGCGTGAGCGTGTGAATTGGTTAGCTCTTGATTCATGAAAATGTTTCACGCAGAAGCTACACCACCGTAGTCGTCCCAGCTCCCACAACCTGGTGTAACTAACTTTGCCTTCCTCCACATTAAGCGACTTGAAGTTCCCCGAAGCAGCTGGAAGCCCAGCGAGAGTGCACATTATTTCACTCTCTTTTTCTTGTGGGTTGCAGGAATTGCAGGTAGACTTGCACATTTCCACATTAGTTGTCGCTTTGGAGTAGACTTGCACAGATGGACTAACTGTGCGCAGAGTACGTGCAGTAAGCGAAAAAATACACACACACACACTTCTTATTTTTAGAATATCCAGAGCCCCAAAACATCTGGGGGTTTATTTCAATTTAGACACTGAAGTGGAAGACTCAGCATGGGCCCTGCTTAGAGGGTTGCCATGCTTTTTGTTCTACGCTGCAGATAGCCTCAGGGTTTCATAGCAGGAGAGGAGGGGATGGGGGAGAGAGAAAGTGGGAGGGAGAGGAGAAGAGGAGACGACGTCACTGCTCTGGCTCATGCTCTGACATGACCAGCGCATTCCTCAGGCTGGTAAAAGCAGCTCGGAGCCAAGCCAAGCCAAGCCAAGCCCATCACCTGCTCCTGCTCCTGCTGCTGCTACCGCTGAAACATCATATACACCACGTCAGCCTGTAACCCTCTAGAGATATACACACACATACACACACATGTGCACGCACATACACACACACACACACACACACACACACACACACACAGAAAGTTGTGTATAAACACAGATATACACACAGAAACAAATAAACAAAACAAATAAAACGCACACACACACACACATAACTGGACCCACACAAATGGTCTAAGTGGCATGCATGCATACACATTAGCTTGTGCAGGGGAGACTGATAAACAGTTCAAGTCAAAGTTTCTGAGAGAGAGAGGGAGGGATTGAAAGAGACATTGCCACTGAGAACAACAGGCTTTGGAGTTAGCCATTCTTCTGGGAAGATTCTTCCGAGACCTTGTGAAGGGGAGCTTGATTCATGTAATCTGTTTCCACTGCCATAAGGCCATGAGTGGCCCAGCATCAGCAGAGCAGATTTAGTGCTGGTTCCATGGGACAGGAGAAGCAGAAAAGCCAGAAAACACACACACACACACACACACACACACACACACACACACACACACACACACACACACACACACACACACACACACAGACACCACCCACTCATCACCCTCCTCTGCTGTGCTCTAAAAGATAATGCATTTTACGTCTCTGAGACACATGCACACGCACACACACACACTCTCAGAGCACACACTCACACACACATAGAGCACATGCATCTCGTCCTTGCCCTGTGCCGCCAAGCCATCTGCATACGCGCCTAGCTAGCACACGTCTGCTCGCCGACAGCCCAGAATAATTCACACCTCACAGTAGATTTCCTTCCCCTCCACAGCGCTGGCTCACACACACACACGCACACACACACTAACATACACACCACCCACTCACCACCCTCCTCACACACACACACACACACACACACACACACACACACAGAGCTTATTTACACGTCAGTCAGTAAGGCATACAGCGCCATACAGCTGATCTGGAGCACTGCAGCCTGGTACGGAGGCCGGGGAGCAGAGGATAAGGGTTTTATGCTGGGCTGGCCTTTCTGCCCGATGTTCGTCCTTCTCAGCACTCACACACACAGCTATACAGCATCACACACACACACACACTAGGGGTGGGTGGTATTTTGGTTTTTATAGTTGCCTGCGGTATTACATCACGCCACACCATGAATTTTGCAATACCAGGATATTTTTAAAAAGCGTTTAATAAAGCATATACATTTCGGCTGTCGGAGATTTCCACATCAGTTACCAGTAGTTAGCTTAAATCTCTTGCCTACAATTACTAAATGAGGTTTGCCATTGTAAGCTATGGAAAGATCAACAACATGCCTAGCAAACACCGGTAGATGACACATCCCTACATAGTAGCCTATACGTTTCAAATGTCAACAGGCTGGTGTTCCTGGCGAAGTTTGAGGCTTATGGCAATTGTGATCACTTAATTCGCGTTTTAGTTTTTTATTTCAGTCGTACAGAGTAAATAGTTCTCATACCTTAATCTTTCTTGATCTTCTTACTCTTTGAAATGTTTCTCTTTTTTTTTTTTTAAATACTCTGGAAATGCATTATTTTGATGCTGACTGGAGAGATGACAGAGTGTTAAGTATGAACTCAAGATGAGAAATGGCATGATATTATACCGTTACCATCCTAACAGCATTTTTTTGTCCTATTTTAATTACTTCACTTGACAGGAAGTGTCAATGTCGTTATCAGTGCATCATGCTGTGTCGTGTGTGTGTGTGTGTGTGTGTGTGTGTGTGTGTGTGAGAGAGTGAGAGAGTGAGAGAGTGAGTGAGAGATGGAGAGTCAGCAGGGATGCAGGCAGACTGTGTTGCTTTAGGCTATCTGCTTTGTGTCTGCCGCCATGCTTGTCTGATGCAGCCTCACTGCCAGAGCAGCTGTCTCTGTATCTCTCTATCAGACATGCGCACACACACACACACACCTGCTGCCACGCTTGTCTGATGCAGCCTCCCTGCCAGAGCAGCAATCTTCATATCTCACACCTCTGCTTCAGATCCATTCGACACACACACACCAGGGTGTCCACTAGGATTTTTTCTTGTCGGACCCAGTGTCCGGAAAGAATTTGTTTCACCAGACAAATTCCAAATTACCGGTGCATGTTTCAATACCACGTTACAAATGGCAATCTAACAATCTAAAGTAGCCTATATAATGTAGGGCCTTCACCTGTTTCATGTTTTCATGGTGGTTATGCAATATGACCACTTCGATGGTAACAAGGCTTCAATGAGAAATTAATAAAACGTTCTACTAAAATCTGAATAATCTGTTTTAATTCAAGCATATAGTTTAAACTTCCTTTCAAAATTCAGAATATTTTCAATTACAGTGATCAAAATTTTGTCAAGTTTTGAACTGCAAGGTTTTGAACTGTCTTTGTCTGCTAAATTGGCTGTAGTAGGCCTACCTGGTTTTGCTGTTGGTGAACACTGTTGGTTGCTGACTGAGGTTATTCACAAATTTTGGAAGAAGTAGTCATTGAAAGCATTTTGTATGCACAGTTTGGTTCACATTGTCTACTGATGTGGTGAATGTGTTAAGTGTTTGGTTAACTCTGCACTGACACACGTGTCATATTAATTGTAAAAAAAAAAACTGAAACTGAAGTAGCAAAATCGCATGGAGATGCAACAATGTTTAGCATTGCAAAAACAGATACCGCCATTTGAATCAAGATACTGATTCCTACTTGTCAAAAAACAACATGTTCAACACGAACATGGACTCCCAACATGTGTGTGCTGTTCAACACAAACATGGACTCCCAACAGCCCCAATTCTATATGGATTAAGTAATATCTTCAGTTAGTCTATGCACCGTAACCACCTGGCTTAACATACAACAGGTATGTTAGCCTGACAGATAGCAGCTAATGTTGGCTTTTTAGGCTGTTACAGACATGTATAGCCTTAGCTGTCTGCTAACTTAGCTGTTAGCCAGGCTAATATTACATACCTGTCATTATTGATGTGACAGAAAGTGTGTTGTGTGTTTCAGACAGTCTTTTTTTGCTAGGGAAGGTTCCTGACTGAGTGAAATGACCCTGAGGTATCTTAAGTGGCAGCCATGATGAGAGCTGGTTGAATTCTCTGAATGCTTAGGAAAGGTGCTTCAATGCTTCCTTAAGCATAGGGTTCTAGGGATGGGCATAATTAATCGACGATCGATTAATTGATCATTAAGAATTTCCTCGATGAAATTATTTTTTCATCGATTAAAACTAATGCATGTTCTGTTGCGTAGTGTGCGTGTAATTTATGTATTTTAGGGCTGTCAAAGTTAACGCGTTATTCTATGAGATTATTGTGGCGGAGATTAATGCAATCAAATATTTGAACGCAGTTAACGCAACTTTGTTTACTTCCGGTGCGCGTTGACCCGTGGCACGAAACCGCCCCTTGTCTGCAGTCAGTTAGATAGAAGAGACCGAGACGGTAGTTGAAGATGGAGAGAGCTGAGGGATTGTTGGGCGGAAAGTTTCTGTTTAAGAGGCAAAATGACAGAACAATCGACAAAACTAAAGTTGTATGTAGCATTTGTCAAGCTGAATGTAGCTATCACAGAAGCAGCTCGTGTTTAAGTTATCACCTTAATGCAAAGCACCCGACAGAAAGCAGTCCCAGGTTAGATGGTCGCCAACCCACACTCCACGACTTCTCTAGGAAATTAACTAGACCAGTCCGTGAAAAGGTTACCAACGCTGTAGCAGTTTAGGTTGCGGGTGACTGTCGGCCCATCAACATAGTTGAAGACGGTGGGCTGACTGAGGTGATTCGAATTGCTTCAGGGGACAATTCTTACGATTTACCGTCGAGGGGCACCATTGTGTCTCGCATACATTCCTTGGCTGATGGCGAGAGAGCACGAACAAAATACAATTAAACAACAGTGTCTAAAATAATGAATGAAGTGATTACTCGTTAATTTATAAGATTTAGTCTTTAGAAGAAAACAAACTTTTAATCACGATGAATCTAGATGAATGAATTTCAAAATGTGAGATTAATTAGTTAGAGAAAAAAAAAACGAAGGTCAGTTGTGTTTATGAGCACCGGCTTCTAGCTGTCGGCTCCGCTGCTTACAGCAGCGCATATTTTCAAGTGTAACCATTGAACGGATCCCGTTTAACTGCCACAAGAGTTGTCCATCTTGTAAGTTTAACTGCCACAAGAGTTGTTCATCTTGTAATAAATATCTCAATGAGGAAACACGCTGTGTTTTTTCTATTTTCACTGCATTTTAATATAGCCTATAAATAGTGAATTTTAATATAAAAATATGAATGATTAATCGAAAATCGATCGTTAATTCTCCCGACGATCGATTAAGACAATTTAATCGAATGCCCATCCCTATAGGGTACACTGGACCATCTCTTACGAAAGAAAAGGAAATGGTACTGGCCCACAAGTCCTTGCAGCAGCAACAACAACAACCGATCAACGTGACCCGCCATTACATAATTAGTAGCCTAGTATAAGTGCCGTCGGATCCTGTTAACAAGGCGGTTGTCTTTTCCTAAGTCCTTATGAATTATATTTCACATCTTTCCTTGACCTCATGATGTTTTCCATCGAGGTCAAGGAAAGGACGGTAGGACAGACTATCTGACTATTTTCTTAAAACGTGTGTTATGAAGATGTGAGCCAGGACCTACACCCTCTAGACCATCGCACAGCAGATCGTAGACTTAATTGGTTAAACATCCTGTCACTGTTAGCGAACCCCTCAATATTTCTTCGGAGGTAGTGTGTACAGGTAATGAACTGTTTTGATTGGCTATAGCTCAGCCTCTGAGAAGAAGCGCAGTCGCGAGAGGGCCCATTTCCAGAAAAAACTCAAATAAACACTGCCCCTCTGGCATTTTGTTGTAACCTGCACTCTCTCCTGTTATCACTTTCTCTTTCTCTCACTGTCTCGCTCCTCTCGGTCACTCTTTCATAATCTGTGACCATCCCTCTCTTTCCTTCTTAGTTTCTTCCTATCTTTTTCTCTCGTCTCTTTCTCTTCCTCATCCCCTCCGTGCTCTTCTTTCTCTTCTCATTCTCTCTTGTCCCTCGTCACTGTGTGTCAAACATATAGGAATCACTTCTGTCCTCCCAGTCAGCCCCTTCTCCAGTGCTGAGGTCACCACCCGGCAACCGCCCAGCCCACCCCGCCAGCCCTCATCTCGGCTCATCAGTCTTCTTTCTCTCTCTCTCTCTCTCTCTATTTGTCTCTTTCTCGCAATCCCACATGTTCCTGCTCTCTGTCTGTTTTCCTCTCTCCTCCTTCATTCTCTCTTTTTCTATCTTTCTCTTTCATGCTGTTTCCTCTCCCCCTCTCTCCCTCTCTCGAACTAACAAGTGCTGTAGAGACTCCACTCCCCTTAAGCCAGACGGGAGCCCTGTTTTAAAGCTGGCAATGAAAAAAATTGCTTCCACAGCATCCCATTAATCTTACTAGAGCATTTTTTCTTCATCCCACTTTTTCTTTTATGCCTTTTATACCCCCCCCCCCTTTCTTTCTCTCTCTTTCTCTTTGTACGAGTAAGGTGCTAAATCTGGAGTGTGTGTTAATTTCTCACGCCCTCTTTCTTTCTCCTTTCTTTTCTCTCTCTCTCTGGCTCCCTCCCTCTCTTCTTCCATGGCTCTGCAGGGAGTGTAATTTGCTGACATTTTCAGCAGTGTTGTTAGAAGAGGCTGCTGTTTAATTTAGAGAGCGGCAAGATTTTAATGGCCCAGACCGCTGTGTTAAAAGCTCTTTCGCCTTCACAGCTGCTCCTTGCCCTGATTTCTGTCTCCCTCTCTCTCTCTCTCTCCCCTTCTCCCTCTCCCTCTCTCTGTCCTTCTCCCTCTCTCTCGCTTCGTCTCTCACTTGTGGTGGCAGTCGGAGTGGTAATTCTTCCTTCTTCTGGCGAGTTTGGGTTAAAGTCTTCATGAAAAATACATTTCCTTCAGGATCTATAAAATGTCTGTTTGTCTGACTTACTGACTGATCTTAGACGATCCCGGTTTTCTTTTCCAAATGAAGCATGAGGTCTTCACACGACCTTGACCTTGATTCTGACTAGTCTGCTGCTCTGTCCATGCTGAGTGGTAAACCCCAAAGTGTGTGTGTACTGGCATAAGGCCAGCTCAGTCTCCTACAGATCGTGTCTCGTTCTTCTTCTTCTTCTCATGGTCTTTGTTGTGGTCGTGTGTGTGTTGTGGTGCAGGTGGTACCATGGCAAGCTGGACCGGACGATTGCAGAGGAGCGTCTGCGCCAGGCCCGCACGCCAGGCAGCTACCTCATCAGGGAGAGCGACCGGCGGCCCGGCTCCTTCGTGCTGTCCTTCCTCAGCGTGACCAACGTAGTCAACCACTTCAGGTGAGGCGCAGCACACAAACACATACGCACACGCACGCTAACACACACACACACACGCACGCACGCACGCACGCACGCACGCACGCACACACACGCGTGCTAATACACACGCGTGCTAACACACGCACGCACACACGCTAACACACACAACACACATTCCATTTTAGGTGAAGCCCAACCTCCATGCATGCATGCACACACACACACACTACTGTTGATGAGACACAACTCCCCACCACACACACATGACTGCCAGGAGACCCTCAAACAACCCCTGGCACACTGATGCATTACACACCATTGTTTTCCAAAACATGCCAGTGTTCTTGGATTTACACCAACACACTACAGCTCCACATTACCTGCCACACTTTTACAACACACACACACACCACTGTTGCGGTTCTCAAACTGTTCTAAACTATTCTACGATGCATGTTCCTGTTGTACAAAGTACGCTCCTGTTCTCCAAAAACACATTGTTATTCTATCAAACCACTGTTTTGCGGCATATGGCAGTGTAGCACCAAACATGGCTCTGTTCCGCAGCACCACATGCTACCGTTTTACAGTGTAAGCTGCTATTTCTTCAGACACACTACTGTGTGTTTACATGAGCAGAGCCCTAGATAACCAGAGAAATGAAATGGAGCTTACAATAGGAATATGTGTCTATCTTGTAGTACACGGAGGTCACTTCAGTTGCCAGTTTTGCTGGGCGTTGTTGGCGGTGTTTTATTGTGACACAGTGCTTCTGGCGTGGTTGTGCGCTCGCAGCCGGGACCAACTTCACTGCCACACTCATGATTTAAGAGACGGTCGGAGAGAACTCGAGTGGCTTTAGCAAAACAAACACTTTGGCAAAGAGACCGCAACGCTACGCGGCGCGACATAAAACCTTAAACACAGATGACAGTTGTAAATAGAGATGTTGGGCTAACAGCTTCAGGATTTATTCATTCAGAGAGTGATTCTCTCTCTCTTTCTCTTTCTCTCTCTCTCTTGCTCTCTCTCTCTCGCTCCCCCTGTCTCTATGAGACTCACGTATTTGTTTCAAGACGGGGACGAGACAGAGGCAGTAAGAGAGACAGGCCTGTAGCAAATGTGTGAAGTGGGTAGAGAGCTAGTTGCCTTTGGTCGCAATGAGAGCGAGGCCACTTCCGACGCCTCCGCTCGTTTGAAACGACTGAAACCAACCCACTGTGAATCTCTTGACTTCACTGTCCATTCTCTCCTCACCAACCAAAAAAAAAACCACCAGCAGCAAACTAGCGTGTAGCTCCGAGCACAACAGCCCATGTGCATAACTCACCTCAGTGAAGCTTCTCTTCCTGTTTAGTCCAGCTATTTGACCCTCCTTATGTATCTTTACTCAGTGGCCACTGATAATGAAGAATGTTTATGCGTTTATTTGAAAAGGGACAGTGTACATTGATAAACATTTCCCAAGAAAAATGTAAATGCACCGGAATTAGCTAGGTTAGCTATTTTTTCATCCGTTGTCCCTTGGCAGGGCATGACAGAGAGATACGGAAATAAAAGAAAGAAATAATAATACAAAATTATATAATTATGTTATAATGGAAGTATAGATGTTGGTGTCAGTCAGTACTTTTTGCGCTATTTATGATAGAGCATGCTCATGTTGATGAGAACAAGAACTAAATGACTTCATGTGTGTAGATCCTCAAGTGTGTGTGTGTGTGTGTGTTGCATTGTAGGATTATTGCGATGTGTGGCGACTATTACATCGGCGGACGGCGATTCTCATCCCTCTCAGACCTTATCGGCTACTACAGTTATGTGTCCTGCCTACTGAAAGGGGAAAAGCTGCTGTCACCGGTGGCCCCTCCAGAGGTAAGAGCTCCCATGGTGGCCCTGTGAAAAGCCCTCACTGTAGCTCTCTCACTCACACTCTCTCTCTCTCTCTCTCTCTCTCTCTCTCTCTCTCTCTCTCTCTCTCTCTCTCTCTCTCTCTCTCTCTCTCACTCTATCTCTCTCTTTTTCTCTCACTCTCTCTCCAGATTCTTCACTCTAGTCTTCATCGCAGACACACATCTCTAACGGCCTCTTCTGCAGAATTTCTCACACTCAGTTCTCTCTCTCTCTCTCTCTCTCCTTCTGTCTTCCTTTTTTTACACTCATTCTTTCATTTTCACTTCATGTGGCAGACATCACACATCTCATGGCTCATCACTTGCCAGAGGAAAATGAGACTCTCAACCTGTGAAGGACATCCCAGTGTGTTTCCCCATCCTGTGTGAAACTGTCCACTTGTCTGTGTGCATTCTGTGACACTTCTATTGCATGTCTCGAACAAAATGACTGCAACTGGAGCTGACAAAATGACAAGCACTTGGACATGGTTGGGATGCCACTGCTTGCACCACAACTCCCCCATCATTCCATTTTGAATTAGTGTGTGTGTGTGTGTGTGTGTGTGTGTGTGTGTGTGTGTGTGTGTGTGTGTGTGTGTGTGTGTGTGTGTGTGTGTGTGTGTGTGTGTGTGTGTGTGTGTGTGTGTGTGTGTGTGTGTGTGTGTGTGTGTGTGTGTGTTTTTTTTTGCAGCCCGTGGAAGACAGGAAGAGAGTGAGGGCCATCCTCCCGTACACCAAAGTGCCAGACACCGATGAGATCAGGTACTGTCCTGACAAAATGTGTCATGTTCACCCACCCCTCCAATGCCCACCTGTCTGGATCATCTAAACCTGTAGAATCAAGCCCGATTCTCACCTCGGCTGATCAGATGCTCTCTACTTCTTTTCATTTACTCTCTCCTAAGCTCAGGCTCCAAACTATTTCAGCTGTGAGTTTCAGTCAGAGGCCAGTCACAATGTGACATTCTTTTTTTCTTTGTTTATTTTTTTTTCTTTTGTTTTGTTATTGTTACCATTTCAATTTTGCATGAAACAAGGAGTCTTTCAGGCTTGTGTGTGTGTGTGTGTGTGTGTAAGTGGGCCTGTGCTTGTGCGTCAGAGCCACGGCTTTGACGAGGTTACCCTCTCGTTCCCAAATACTTCCCGACCCATCCAGCGGGGTAATGTCAGCCTGCGTTCGCTCTGATTACGGGGTTGGCGTCTGCCAAACCCCCAGAGCAAGGAGGGGAAACGGCAACCTCTCCTATCTCTGCCTCAGTGGTACCAATCTGGTCACACTGTGATCCGTTACCTCAGTTCGCTGCCCAGTTCAGTCCTCTTCTGTTTTTTGTGTTGAGGTGTGTGCTGTTAAATAGGCTTTAATAGGGAGGTCTGTTACTTAAAGAACATGCCTTGTTTTTTTATCATGTTCAGTCTTGGGGTGAAAGCAGCCACTGGCATTTGTTATTCATCAGAACATAAAATAAATAAATAAAAAAGCCTAAAAAATTTTTTTGCCATCACTACTCAGCAAGCATATGTCTGACTAGAACACATGATATTTGACTCACTAGCGACCCCTACAGGCAAGATTTTGATATTGCTGGATAAGACATCAGAGGATGTAACATTATCCTCTCAAACTCTTTATTCAGATACATTTTAATAGTATGACCTTTGTCCCGTTTATCTCTCCTTTTTAAGTTATGAAAGCGTTGAAAGACACTGATGTACTGTTGTGTCCCTGTAGTTTCCTGAAGGGAGACATGTTTATTGTTCACAATGAACTGGACGATGGCTGGATGTGGGTGACCAATGTGCGCACTGAGGAGCAGGGTCTGATTGTGGACGACCTGGTCGAGGAGGTGGTGAGTACACACACACACACACAGACACACACACACAAAGATTCACATCTGAAGTTCTCTGAACACAGTTTCATGATCTTGTTGTTTTTCCCTACTTTAGGGACGAGAAGAGGACCCTCATGAGGGGAAAATGTGAGTGGATTAATTCATATTGTTGCTGGTAAACAGACTTAAGGGGGCACTCTGTTTTCATGGTGGCTGTAAATGACAGACTTTGTTCAGCTTAATGTTTGTTTTATTTATTTATTGTTTTTATTTCAGCAGCTTGACTGTAAACAAGAGGGAAGTAGCTAAATAAGTAGAAAGGAAAGTTCAGTTGCTTGATTGACTGTGTACAGTGCAATCACAGGAGCGCCATAGCGGTGTTCCTCTTGTTATACTGCGAGCTATCATCCACAGTCAGCCTCTTTTAGCCGATTTTTGTTTGTTTGTTTGTTTTTTAGCTATAGCTGTAGTGAGTTTGACTGAAGTTCAGCAAACTAAAGGAGGACAAAACAGACATGCAAGAAATGGTTGTGCATGCAAGAGTTCTGCAGTCTGATTGACCTTTATTAGCTGACTTAACATTGATTTGGCAGTAATGTTTTCCCCCTCAGTGGCTTGTGCATCTTGAGAACTGGACGTGTGTGTGTGCGTGTGTGTGTGTGTGTGTGTGTGGTTTCGTGTGTGCATGCATATCTGTGTGTGTGCGTGTGCAGATGCATCAGATCAGAGTGCCAGCGGCTGTAGTCTTGGTGGAGGGGGCAGAGGGCCGCGGGTGCTGAGCAGCCAGCGCTGACTCACCCTCTGCCCTCATCCTGCCCGACAACGGCAACCCTCTCCTCTCCACTCCGCTCCACTCCACTCACGCTAACCATACCCCTGTTTTCTCCTCTGCTCTCCCCCTTCTGTGTTCCATTCACCTCTGCTGCAGCTGGTATCATGGGAAGATCAGCAAACAAGAGGCCTACAACCTGCTGATGACAGGTACCTAGGCGGACGCACTTCTCATGATTACTTACAGGAGATGGACAGGAATTGAATAACACAATCTGATGCTTTTTCAAACAAAAAGACAAATGTGTACCTAAACCAACCTATGTATCATTTAAACCAATGGATTTAGCATTATGTGAATTGTTCTGTTCAAATTGGCATTCGAACAAAATGTCAAATGAAGATTAATTGTCTCTCTTCTCTGTGTTTTCTCTTTCTCTCTCTCTCTCTCTCTCTCTCTCTCTCTCTCTCTCTCTCTCTCTCAGTGGGGCAAGTGAGCAGTTTCCTGGTCAGGCCGTCGGATAACACCCCGGGGGACTACTCCCTCTTCTTTCGCACCGGTGAAAACATCCAACGGTTCAAGATCAGCCCCACTCCCAACAACCAGTACATGATGGGAGGAAGGTACTACAACAGGTATGTCATCTTCAGAGAACAAGAAGTGAGGTTATGTAAAGTGAAACTGTATTAATTACCTGACACAGGTGACTATCCTGGCTGCTCTAACATGAATGCATGTCTGGTTGTTATACCACCGGTGGAAGGAGAGCGACACAGAGCTGACAGAATGGACTACTGTTCCCGTGAATGCTTCGGCAATACATTGTATCACTTGATATGCCATAAAGCATTTTAATTAGAATTTGGTAGAACACACACACACACACACACACACACACACACACACACACATCCACACACACATCATGGAAAGTTCTGGTGAGCTACTGAGAAAATGCCCTCTTAGGACACCACTCGCCCTCTGACCTCCTGACCCTCATCCATATGCACCGTTCCCTCAAGGCACGGGTTTGAACATTAAACCTGGAGGAAAACATTTGGCCCGCTGTCCGTTCCCAAACACACGCCACAGGATAGCTAGGACGCTGCCTTTTTTTTACAGTTTAACCCGCTGGTGTGCCAGATTTGTAAACCGGCATGGAAATGTGGGACCCTCTCTTGTTTTGTTGTTGTTTAATCTTCCGAGCAACCTCACCACACTTGTTTTAGGGCCATACTGTGGAAGTGGTTTAAGACTGCCGACGGCGCTTCACTGTGACCTGGGCTTTTGTCGAGCAGGGTTATTAATGAGACTGTAGGGCACACTAGGGACCGTCTCAGGAATACAGGCCCCAGCCAGCATTAGGGGTTCTAATGGCTTCTCCCTTAATGCTTCTCTTGGCAGCATGGCTGATATCATGGAGCACTATAAGAAGGAGCAGATCGTGGAGGGCTACATCCTGAGAGATCCTGTGTCCGTGCAGGTGGGTGGATATTATGGGATGCAGGACGGTTTGCTTTCTAGTCATGTCTTTTTGTTTTTCTTCCAGTGCCTGTCTCCAATCACTAACTTTGCTGTTTCTTCTGTGTGTGTGTGTGTGTGTGTCTGTGCGCACGTGTGTGTGTGTGTGTTTTGCCTTGTTATCCACCATGGCACCGCCCTTCCTCAGAATCAAGAACAAGTCCTCTCTGACCTGGTGGACGGCAGGGAGATCTATAACACTATCCGACGGAAAACGAAAGATGCCTTCTACAAAAACATTGTAAAGAAAGGATACCTCCTGTTCAACAAAGGTACTGTGTGCTTCCCTTAGCCGTTTCCTCACTGGCAAGCACATCGGAGCCACTTAGGGACAACACATTCATTCGTCATGGCAACAATCTTACAATCTTGTAGCAAACCCTACCAAAAAAGATTTCTGACGAAAGCTGCCAGCGTCCAACCAGAGGCATGTTTTAGGCTAGAACTGCTCTCGGGGGTTGCACTTCATGCCTACAGACATGGCCCTAAAAGGCTTGTTGGAGTATGAGGCCTCAGATTTGTATTCTCCCCACTCTCTGCTCCACTGTGTGTCTGTGTGTGTGTCTGTGTGTGTGTCTGTGTGTGTGTGTGTGTGTGTGTGTGTGTGTGTGTGTGTGTGTGTGTGTGTGTGTGTGTGTGTGTGTGTGTCCCATAAGCGATAATGAAAGCGGGCTCCCACCTCGTTTGTAGAGGATAGAGGCCTTATGCTAATATTCCTCACAGAAATCCTCCACGTCTTTACTGCTCTCTTTGATCATCTCGTCTGACTCAGCCAGCAGGGTTCAAAGAAGCTTCAAGAGAGAGGAAGCTCACACTCACCGTCTGAGCCACACACACACACACACACACACACACACACACACGTGTATATATACACAGATACATGCACCCACAAACACAAACTCACACACATACATATATACATATATACCAACACACACATGCTCTCACGGGCACACACACACACACACACACACACACACGCACGAAGTCCACAAACAAAGTGGACTTTTTAATGCCCTCCACTCTCTAAGCACTTTATTTAATGGGTGAGCCCTGTGGCGGCCCACTACCCACTACAAATGCAGACGCTCATATTGATGCAGATGAGGTTCTGCTTGGCCTCCGCCCAGAGCCGTCTACCTCGTGCCCCTCTCCATTTGGTATTCACGGGCATTCACCAACATAGTTCCCTCTGTTGCATTTCTTAAATGAGATCAAGCATAGAGTTCAAAACCCACTTGCCATTCATTATTTGTGCGGAACCCTGATCTGTCCTCTCCCCTCTCTCTCTCTCTCTCTCTCTCTCTCTCTTTCTCTCGCTCTCTCTCTATCTCTCCCTCCCTCTCTCAGGTAAAGGCAAGCGCTGGAAGAACCTTTACTTCATCCTGGAGGGGAACGACGCCCAGCTCATCTACTTTGAGAGCGAGAAGCGCGCCACCAAGCCCAAGGGGCTGATCGACCTGAGCGTGTGCTCTGTCTACGGCGTCCACGACAGTCTGTTTGGCAGGTGAGATCCATCACCTCTGGATCACAACTGCAGTCGTCCCCATTAGGTTACATTACATTACATTGCTTTACATTTCAGAGATAATCTGTTCATTGTGTGCCACTGAACACATTGAAACTTTAACATATTCCTAAATTTGACCTAAGGCAACAACTCTTAGTAAATGTAAAGACATGGTGAAAGCAACCAGAAGCCTGTGCTGAGAGGTATTATTAATCTCCTCTTCTGGGTGTCTTAACCACCGTTCATCAGTTTGCGCCAGTGAGAAAGAGGGAGAGACGGGGCCTGAATTAGGTTCTGACTGGGCTGTATTTGGTTCTGACTGGGCTGTATTTGGTTCTGACTGGGCTGTATTTGGTTCTGACTGGGCTGTATTAGGTTCTGACTGGGCTGTATTTGGTTCTGACTGGGCTGTATTTGGTACTGACTGGGCTGTATTTGGTTCTGACTGGGCTGTATTAGGTTCTGACTGGGCTGTATTAGGTTCTGACTGGGCTGTATTTGTATTGCATGGTCTGCTGGTTCTGGTAGTGGGACTCCAACAGAACTAAGAGAGAGACCAAGTCCCTTGTCCAGAGGCACTCGAAAAAGCTATAAAAAGGGCTCGGTCAAAAAGAAAAAACTCTGCTTAGAGAACACTCTCCATATAACTCTGGAAGCTTCTTTGTCTTTTCTATTGTTTATGTCGGTAGGCCTAAGACGGGCCGAGGCACTGGTCTGAGTGGGCTGGCTCTCTGGCCACTGTCCCTAGCACTGGGTCTGGGACAGTTAGTGTGCCTGTTGCTTGTGTTAGGCAGCCATGTGCAGCCACTCTCCCATCATCTGATGCATTTACAGTCTTTTTTTTTCTCTCCCTCCTGCAGGCCAAACTGTTTCCAGATTGTGGTTCAGCACTTTAGTGAGGAGCAGTACATATTCTATTTCGCAGGAGACACTCCAGAACAGGCACAGGTCTGTCCTCTTCTCACCCACGTCTGTCTGGCTGTGTTTCTGTCTGTGTTTGTCTGTGTTTGTGTATGTTTTGGATGTTTATGTCTCTATAGTGTGTGTGTGTGTGCGTGTGTGTGTGCGCGCGCACGGGTGCATCTTATCTGTCTGTGCTGTGGCTTAACCTCCTAATGGACTTTTCCCTATCAGGACTGGATGAAATGCTTACAGACGTTCTGCAGTAACCTTAGGAAACCTACACAGGCCACAACTAACAAGAGACTTCGCCAGGTACGGCACAGCACCTCTTGTGGGGTTACACTGTTAACTCTCTCTCTCTCTCTCTTTCTTTCTTTCTTTCTTTCTTTCTTTCTCTCTTTCTTTCTCTCTTTCTCACACACACACACACACACACACACACACACACACACACACACACACACACACACACACACACACACACACAGTCACACCCACTAATTCTTCGCTGCTCCTCTCCTCCCTTAGGTCAGCAGCTTAGTGTTGAATGTGGAAGAGGCCCACAAACTCCCCATCAAACACTTCACCAACCCCTACTGCAACATCTACTTGAACAGCGTCCAGGTGGCCAAGACCCACCCCCGAGAGGGCCAGAACCCCGTCTTCACCGAGGAGTTCATCTTCGAGTGAGTCCACCACAGAACGGAGTTTAGCCTTCTCCAGTTTTGCTTGTTTGTTTTCAGACAACTTTTAGTGTATAACGTGATATAATAATTGCTGGTAAATATATGACTTATTTTTTTCCCCAGTGATCTGTCAAGTGAAATCAACAGGTTTGAGATCAGCCTGAGCAACAAAACCAAGAAAAGCAAGGAGAGTGATATCTGTGAGTGAATCTGTGTTTTCAAATAGTCTCATTTCTGCATTACTTCAAAGAGCTGTGTTTTTGTCTGGGCTGAGCATATTAAACGCTTGCTCTCAGTTTTGTTTTGTACAACATCGCCCTCTGGTGTTCACAGCACACTCCGGATGAAAAGTCAACTTGGGTGTCAATTGTGTGTTTGCATTTCTGTATCAACATGTATGGTTTAGTTTCTTATTGTTTTTTATGTATATGTGGGTGTACCATATACATATGCTTGTTCATATTTGTATCTATATATATATATATATGTGTGTGTGTGTGTGTGTGTGTGTGTGTGTGTGTGTGTGTTTATATGGATGGATATGTACGTTTGTACATAACATGGACATATATGTTTGATCTTGTGTATGTGTGTGTGTGTACGGAAATGTGTGTGTGCTCCATATACGTATGTTTGTTCATGCGTGTGTGCGCCCGTCTGTGTTCCTCAGTGTTCATGCGGTGTCAGCTGAACCGGCTGAACCGGGGGCAGATGATAGATGAGTGGTTCCCGCTGAGCTCCCACATCCCGCTGAAGGGCATCGAGCCAGGCTCGCTCCGCGTGCGCGCCCGATACGCCATGGAGAAGATCATGCCCGAGGAGGAGTACAGCGAGTTCAAAGAGGTACCCCCTCAGCAGGCCGCGTCCGACTCCATCACACCGGACAACCCCCCCCCCCCCTCCCCCCCGCATCCTCGTCACGGATGAAAGGAAGCACGTTAGATGATGTTTAGCTAAGAATTTTGACCCTGTGCTTAAGTTAGTTAAGCTGTTCATTCAGGAGGTGTATCGAAAGGATCGCAGCAAGAGTTGCTTGCTTTCTTAGCCAGAGTTGATGGCCACATTGATTTCCATTCAAGTCTGTCAGGTCTCATTGCTGTAAAGTCATAGCTTGGGGTCTATGGATTACAGGAGGTCCTTACCTCTTATATGAGCGTAATTGAGTGGAGAGGAGTAGAGTGTATGGTCCAACAGAGTGGAGCTACAGAGAGGCTAAACTGGATTCAGGTCTTGGAAACCACTAAACTTAGTGAATGTTTCAGTCTCTGAGACAGATAGATAGTGTTGATAATTCAGGCAGTCACACATTCACACAGTGGCTTATTCAGTTTGCCCACAGTCCCCTGTCTCACTCTGTTTCACGTGTCCCCTTGTCCCTGCAGCTCATCCTGCAGAAGGACTTCCACGTGATCTACGCGCTGGCCCACGTCTGTGGCCAGGACCGCACCCAGCTGGCCAGCATCCTGCTGCGCATCTTCAGACACGAGCAGGCCGAGGCGCCCCTGCTCCGGGTCCTCAACGACCGGGAGATCAGCATGGAAGGTAATCAGGACCATTCCGTTACGCACGCACACAGCACACAAACACACAGCACACACACACACACACACACACACACACACACACACACACACACACACACACACACACACACACACACACACACACACACACACACACACTCGCAGACACACACACACTCTCGCAGACACACGCACACACAAACCCCTATCTCTCTCTCACATACACACCATCGTCAACACCGCAGCTGTTTGTCCACAGATGAGTATGTAAGGGCCGGCAGATTGTGTGATTTCCCCTGGGCTGCTCGTTGTGCCTCCCCCTAACAAGCCACTTCAGCCAACGAGCTGCAGTTTATAACGGCCATACGTGCGCTCCGTCTGGGCCCGCTAAACCAGTCCAGTTACATCGAGCGCACACTCTCGCTCTCGCTCTCTTGTTCACACTCTCTCTTTGTCTTTCTCTACCTCTCTCTTTCGTTTTCTCTCTCTCTCTCTCACACTCTCACACTCACACACACACACACACACACACACCTACACCTTCTTGTTCTCTCTCTCTCTCTCTCTCTCTCTCTCTCTCTTGGAGAGGCTGTGGCCAGACGACAATGGCGGGCTCGCACTACCCGTGGCCATATGGTGGCCAATCCATCACTCTGTTCAGTGCCCTATAATGTCAGCTAATGTGATCATTTGTACTCTCCCCAAGACCTCATTTCGCACTTTGGTAAATGAGCCGTCATTTTCACATACAAAGTAGGGCTTTTGGAAACGCATCAAGAGCGCATAGAGATGAAGGCTCACTGTGACGACAGTTAAGACATTAGACCTGTGGAATGAATGCATGTTCTGTCTGTTGCTATGTCTCAAAGTTCACACAATGACCGAACGTTTATATTTGTTCCAGTGTCATTATGTCTGCGTGCTCTTTTTTTTTGTTTAGATGCCATGACGATCTGAGTTCGGATGGCATAACCTGATGGTTTTTGTGAATGCTGGTTTTTGCATATTTAGCCATCATTCGCATATTTAGCCTTGTACTCGTGCGTGTGTGCGTGTGTGTGTGTGTGTGTGTGTGTGCGTGTGTGCGCTGTTAAGTGTGTTTTGCCCTGATGGTGACCTAACGCCACCGTGTTTCTTTTCCCCCCAGACGAGGCCACCACTCTGTTCCGCGCCACGACCCTGGCCAGCACACTCATGGAGCAGTACATGAAGGCCACGGCCACGCCCTTCGTGCACCACGCCCTCAAAGACACCATCCTCAGGATCATGGAGAGCAAGCAGTCCTGTGAGGTGAGGCTTTGCTCACCATGGCAACCGGCATTCCCTTCGTCTCTCTAGTCAACATATGGTTTCCTGTCTCTTAAGTCAATACACACGTTAGGCAAACTTGTCTGTGCATATTGTCTTATTACATATTTTGTTCAGTGATGTTTTATGTTAGCATTGCACACTAATATACAGTGGGGAAAATAAGTATTTGACCCCCTGCCGATTTCGCAAGTTTGGCCACTTGCAAAGAAATGTGTGATCTATAATTGTAATGGTAGGTGTATTTTAACAGTGAGAAATAGAATATCAACAAACAAATCCAGAAAACTGCATTTTATAACATTTATGACTTTATTTGTATTTGATGCAGAAAATAAGTATTTGAACCCCGAAGCAAACAGCAAGAATTCTGGCTCCCAATGACCAGTTATGTGCCCAAGAAGCACACAGATTAGTCCTCATTAGACCAAAGAGTTAACCAAGGACGTCAGAGATAAGATTGTAGACCTGCACAAGGCTGGAATGGGTTACAACACCATTGTTAAGCAGCTTGGTGAGAAGCAGACAACTATTGGTGCAATTATTCGTAAATGGAAGCAACACCAAACAACTGTCAATCGCTCTAGGTCTGGGGCTCCATGCAAGATATCCCCTCGTGCGGTATCGGTGATCATCCGAAAGGTGCAGAATAACCCCAGAACTACACAGGGGGAGCTTGTGAATGATCTCAAGGCAGCTGGGACCACAGTCACCAAGAAAACCATTGGCAACACACTACGCCGCAATGGTTTGAAGTACTGCAGCACTCGCAAGGTCCCCCTGCTCAAGTAAGCACATGTACAGGGCCGTCTGAAGTTTGCCAATGAACACTTGAATGATTCTAAGGAGGATTGGGAGACTGGATGTGGTCAGATGAGACCAAAATCAAGCTCTTTGGCATCAACTCGACTTGCCGCGTTTGGAGGGGGAAGAATGCTGAATATGACCCCAAGAACACCATCCCCACCGTCAAGCATGGAGGTGGAAACATTATGCTTTGGGGCTGTTTCTCTGCCAAGGGTACAGGACGACTCCACTGCATCGAGGGGACTATGGATGGGGCCATGTAACGTGGAATATTGGGCTTGAACCTCATTCCCTCATTCCCTCCCATTGAAAACGCAACCTTAAGGATTTGGAGAGGATCTGCAAAGAGGAGTGGACCAAAATCCCTCCTGAGATGTGTGTAAACCTTGTGACCAACTACAAGAAAAGTCAGACATCTGTGCTTGCCAACAAGGGTTATTCCACCAAGTACTAAGTCATGTTTTGCTAGGGGTTCAAATACTTATTTTCTGCATCAAATGCAAATTAAGTCATAAATGTTATAAAATGCATTTTTCTGGATTTTTTTGTTGATATTCTGTTTCTCACTGTTAAAATACACCTACTATTACAATTATAGATCACACATTTCTTTGCAAGTGGCCAAACTTGCGAAATTGGCAGGGGTTCAAATACTTATTTTCCCTACTGTACATTTGTAATTTGTTACATTCACTCGTTTCTTCTGTAATTTGTCATGAAATAACATTAACATACATTTATTGTCTCATACATATGCCCTCACTTAAATCAAGTAAAATAAACAATAGTGTTTTTGCTGTGCTTTGCATGAAGTCCTGTCTTAACTGTACATAACTGTCCATTACCCCATTGCTGCAGCTGAACCCCTCCAAGCTGGAGAAGAACGAGGACGTGAGCCCCAACTTAGCTCACCTCCTCAACATCCTGTCCGAGCTGGTGGAGAAGATCTTCATGGCCGCTGAGATCTTGCCACCGTAAGGATGAGCGCACTTCGCATTCTCTGCTCACCTCAGCACACACACACACACACACACACACACACACACACACACACACACCGCAGAAGGAGTGGGCAGTGGGCAGTGGTCTGTGTGCCTAAGTGGGATGCCTGTAGTTCCCTCAGCAGATGTGTGGTTAGTCAGTGGGGAGGCTCTGGGGATGCCAAAGGTGGAACTAGAGTTGGCATGTTCTCTCGATCGCTATGGGTGGCCCCTACCTTGCCCCCAGTTAGCTTCATCAAAAAGCACCTCCTTGCCACAAATTGGACTTACTTATTTACATGTACAGAATTGGAAAGCCTCAACTGTGTTAACTTAACTTAACTGTGTTAACTTAACTGTGTTAAAAGTGTGTTATCTGGATGGTATATGTACCTATCTGTGTTATACTGTGGTTTATAAGGGAAATGAAAGAAGAGCTAATGTTTACACACTTCCTCCCATACCCCCCCCCCCCCCCCCCCCCCCATAACACAGCACGCTGAGATATATCTACGGCTGCTTGCAGAAGTCTGTGCAGCAGAAGTGGCCAACAAACACCACCATGAGGACCAGAGTTGTCAGGTAATGAACCACAATAACCTCATATTTTTTTTCAGAAGCTAATACAAGCTATTCACCGAGACTTAAGAGTTTATACAGAGAACATTTGTGGTATGAACGAGTAGGTACAAATGTAATCTTTTCTCTCTTGCAGTGGCTTTGTGTTCTTAAGACTCATCTGTCCTGCCATTCTTAAACCCAGAATGTTCAACATTATCGCTGGTGAGTTCAACTCCTGACTCTAAAAATTATTTACCTGTGACCTGGTATCCACTGACATTTCCACATTCTACCAAAAATGTAAGAGCGTAGCTGATTGACAGGAAAACACTAGGGGAACATCCCAGCAAGGTCATAGAATAGAGCACCACTTTGTAAGTAATTTGTTAGTAATTTGTAAGTAAGTCATTTTAATGCAAGTAAATAATCACTTGCCAATCACAGAATGAGTATACAAGGTGCTGTCCCTCTATATTTCACATTGGTGCGTGTGTGTGTGTTTATATGAGATTGTGTGAGATTTCTGTTTTCTTCTCCATGTAGATCCTCCCTCCTCCACAGCCGGCAGGACGCTCACGCTGGTTGCCAAGTCTGTCCAAAATCTTGCCAACCTGGTGGAGTTTGGCGCCAAGGTACAATCCCTCAGGCATTTCAGTTCGAGAGTTAGGAGAGGCCTAGGCAGCATTTTTGTAGTATAATGAGCCTGAGTACCTCATGCATCAACATCAAAGTGAACGGTCAGACATGTCTCCAAAGGGGCTGCAATGGCAGGTTGGTTATTGAGAGGACTGTGTTTGTCTGTCTCCAGGAGCCATATATGGAGGGAGTGAATCCGTTTATCAAGAACAACAAACATCGGATGATCATGTTCCTGGATGAGCTGGGTGTATGTCAGACCTCCTTTTCTCCAATCCATCACACCCGCATCAGATCTCGTTACTAGTTCCTGCTCAAGGAGCAAAAATCAACCCCTGAGAAATACCTATATGTTAAAACAGTGTGTGTGTGTGTTTTCGCTCTCCAGAATGTCCCAGACCTCCCTGATGTCACTGAGCACTTTAGGACAGACCTGTCCCGTAACCTGGCTGCCCTGCACGAGATCTGCGTCGCTCATTCAGATGAGCTCCGCACCCGGAGCAATGAGCGAGGAGCCTCGCAGGTGTGTGTGTGTGTAGTGTGTAGTACTGCAGACCAAATCAAACTTTTGTGAACCGTGTACTCTTTTACACCGTCTCTATCCCTACCTCTAGGAAGTCAGTCTGAAATGTGGTTTACATAAGCAATGCAAGCACATTGAGGGCAGCAACTGTATTGTAAAGCTGACCGATTGCGTTTTGTTTTTCAACCCTGAATGGGTGTTTGTTTCTTTCTGTCTCTTGCAGCACGTGCTTAAGAAGCTGCTCGCCATCACTGAGCTCCTTCAGCAAAAGCAGGCCCAGTATGCCATGACAAACAGCAACAGGTAGTCCCCTTTCCTTCTCTCTGTGTATGGAAAAGCAAACAGGACCCAGCACGTTCCACCCTCATCTTTATGGCAACCACCACCACCCATCACCTCATCACCCCCACCCTCCTGCCTCATCATTGTCTCCATGACAACTATGCAACTTCCACCACCAGTGACAAAGCCAAGACTTCCTGACTCCTGTTATGACTGTGACACTTCATATCAACCATTTCACACACAGGAGGTTTTTTTTGTTAGTTTGTTTGTTTGCCGTCTTCCGTTCCATGACTTTGAATGCACATGTTTGACCAAGTGAGTTTGAGGTGATGTGAAATGAACAGTAAAAAAAAAAAAAGCTTCATGAACCTTCCAAAAAACAAAACGAAAGGAAAGGTTCCTCCAATGCCTGGTTGCCAAAGCCTCCCCAGCAATCTCTCTGTCTGCTTTAAATGAGTAGTCACGTGACCTGAAAGCTGCCACTGACCTCCTCGCCCCCCCCCCCTCCCTCCACATTAACTGGATTGTGTGTGATTGATCTGTAAAGGGTTTTTTATACATTTAAGACTGACATATATGCAAATATGCTGACTTGCTTCCCCCCCCCCCCCCCTCCATCTCTATGGTTCAGTCTCAATTGTATTGTAGATTGGACTTCTTATTTTGTTGGCAGAAAGTATGGGTATTTTATATCAGGACAATACATTCTCTTGCTGGAATCATGAGTATATAAATTGAAAACAAAAAGCTGCAATTTTTTTTTTTTGTCTGTACATTGTTTCACATATCTGTAAGGAGCTGTGCCTTCCCTGAGGGTACTCATAGAAAAAAGAAAAGCATGATCTTGGGAAGAGCTCATGGAAGTCTGTTATGTTTACAAGAGCTGATTTGCAAGTAGTACAGACTGTATCAAGGATGCATGCACTTATTAAATCTTTTTTATAAATTAATGTACAGTCTCTTGTTATTGAGTCAGGCACATCTCTTCAGTCTCTCGGTCTACGTTGAATGCCCTTGTGTAACTTTATAATAAAATGTTTACCGATTCTCGTAAGTGTTACAAGCCAATTCCATGTCTGTGTACAGGCAGTGTCCATTACATGGGGAGAACACAAGAAAAACAACTTGCGTTTTTGACATCTGTTTTCAGATATGACTAGTTCATATTATTCAAATTTCTGTACCTCAACGTATCCATTTTGATTTGATTTTGATCTTTGATTTGATCAACAGTCACTCAAGTAACAATCCAAATTATTGTAACAAAAAATATTTATTACTTGGTAAGAAATAAAAAAAGTCTACAAGACTCATGACAAAGCATTCACAGGTAAGCAGATTTGCAAATAATTGCTCTGCTCTGGAAGAAACTGTCCAACAATGTCTTCAGCAGCAGAGCCAACATGGCCGCTGCGGTGGTGCCTTGTGGCCTTCACAGGGAATCCAGGTCCTCATCAGTCCAGACCTCCTGCAAAACACCCTCATTAGAACACATGGAACAACCCACAGAAGAATGCATGAGTTAAAAGGGGGAAAAAGAAGTAGAGCTGGTATTCACATACTTCTTCGGTGAGAAGTGGCTTTTTGGCGACCTCGTGTTCTTCTTCGTATCCTCGTTTTCTTTTCCTGTGAGGACAGGATTAGAACACCATAAGGACCTCCGTTTTCCACACAAAATGTATCTGGCTGTGCTAAGAGGGCACTGAGACCACCTCTTTTCATAAGATCATCTTCATGTCCATCTCATCATCCTCATTCAGCTACATGTTATTATATTTTACATTATATTTCAATGTCACCTAGTAGTTGTAAGTGCACATGCATCCCACAGACCGTTTCATCACTTTGCATGTCAACAATGTCTTTGCAGATACAGACTGAAGTTATAGTAATGTACTGTTTAATGCTTTAAATCTTGCATGAAACAGTCTGTCAGACTGGCATATTACAGAAGAATTCCTGGAAAAAAGTCGCACAAAAGAAAAGAAAAAAAGGGGGCCCTTTGTTTCTTGCAGAAAAGAATTAGCAAAAAGAGGAGGAAAAGCTCACAAGTCCAAACTTGAAGGCAATTTAAACGACCTTAATTCACATATCTGGCATAGAGGATGAAAGATGCGTTTCATTGTCAAAGCTGTCAGTTTCATAAAAGCCTCGACTGAGCAATACCGTTCTTTTATCTTTAGTGCCAAAAAAATTACTGAATTAAGGATTGCCTTATTCCCTTTCTTTTTTGTTTTTAAGTGTGTGTTTCTCCGCCATCATTTTTTAACAAAACATAGGTAACTCTTCCTCAACTTGGAGACATACACACACAACATTAACACAGGTAATCTGGTGAGGAATTTCTGGACCTTGCTACGTCTGGAGCCAATCTTCATAATGTGCTGTCTAACATGTTTCTATGGCCTCACACGCTTTGTCTTACAGAAACGAATGTACCATACTGACTACCATCCAGGTTATGTGACGTGGATATCAACGAGAAAACAAGATCAACAAGTCAAGCAACCAATCAGAGATGGGAGAGAGAGAGAAAAAAAAAAAGAAAGAACAAATCAACAAGGCTGGAGCTGAAATGTTTACCAGTGACCTCATACATACCAAAACAGCTCCAAATATAACCTTTTACCCATCCTAACTTATTTGGATTATATTGTATGCTTCTCATTCTGTTGTTAGTCTGCTTGTAATGACCTCGAAAAGCGGTGTGATTACCCTATTTGGACCTAAAGTCTGGACCTAAAGAGTTGTGCATCCTAAAAAAAAGCAGCTTAAAAATCAAAGTGCTTGGCACCTCTCCCCTCTAGATGCTTTTACTTCAACCACAAAGGACGTCTCCGTCAGACTTTCTCTTTGTGAAAATGGGTCTCATGCAGGTCAACTGTAGCAAATACGGATTGCGGAGAACTGCGGGGATCCGTCACACCTCACGGACAACCTTCCCTAGTCGACAGTGACCCGAGGCAAGGTCGTAATGAACACGCCCATCAGGGAAACGACACACAGCACCTCTCCTGAATACAAGCCTTAACAAAAGTCTTTACCTAGATACAACCAACCACGACACCGGATCACCTCGCCCTCTCCTGGACTGGGGGATCGAGAATGGGACGCTGCCCCAGAACCGACTGTACACTTCCGAGCTGCTTTGCTTAGCCTAATAGTTAATCGTAAGCACCTGAGCTTGTATCCTTTGGGGGGGGGGGGGGGGGGGATTTGTGTTTGATAGATGAAAATATTTGTATGGGGACTCAACTTTGGACGATAGACAAAGTGTTTTTAGCCCTTTGTGCTCCGTGCATGTGTTTACATTTGATACAACTCTTATGCTGTATATGCTATTCTGAGAGAACCAAGGATCTGGAAGTTACAGCAGTTCTATGGTGAGCTTCTAGGTTCATGGTGGTTAGCTTTTTTCCAACAGTTTACACAGATCCCTCTCTTGGTTGTAATTGTTCAAGTGTTCTTCGCTATAAAGCTGATAGCCAGAGGGGCTCTTTAAACAAACCTTTGTTGGTTTCTTGGTAGAACATTTAGGCTAAACATACGTTCTACAGAGACAAAGAGCCCTCTTCTAAGAGTGTAGCCTCGGCAGGATGTTGTAGCTCGAATTTTCACCTGTTTTTGCACCCTTTCAACGGACACTGTTCCAAGAATATATCGACCTAAACTGTCATACATCCACTGACTGCAAACGCTGCATTACATCGTTCACCCAACAGATTTGTCCGTATGCAAACGGTTTTCCAAAGTATTTCAAGGTGTTAGTACTTGATCTGTCATCTGAAGTGCATTGCTGTTGTCACAAACCCAAGAAACCTCAGCATCCTTCACCACTGTATGCAAGTAAAGACAGATCCCAACAGTGAATCCGTGCCCTGGGTCGAAAGTCCCAACACAGACTGATGCTGTACTGATAATGTCTCCTTGTTATATCAGAGAGCTGATGTGTTTTTTTTTTATTTTTCTATTTGATTAATATAGCCACTTTTTGCATCTTAGATACGTGTTTGGGGTGAAAAACTGACCGACCAGGCTGAATAAAACTGTTAGTACTTCTTCATGGCTCTGAATTCAGTCTTTCTGAAAGCCTATCGTTTTTTTTGCATCAACCCAAACTGAGCTGGTCAAGTATTTATTTCAGGACTGCAACACGTGGTAAATAAACGTAATTTATTTCATGCTAAAACACGATGACAGATGAGATGTTAACACTAGGTCTGGGGTTTGCTTTTTAGGCTCGCTCAGTCGATTAAATTAAATGAGCAATTTGAATACGTACAATTGAAAGTCAAAGGACATTATCTATTCAACAAGAATAGATAACATCCAAACCTACTCACCATACTGTAGGTTACAATACCAACTTAGCAACAGGATTGCGCTTCAAAACTAATATAATTTCATGCAATCCAAACTGTCCAACTGGCTTGCTTACCAATAGTACACCAGAAAAGAAACTTACATTTAGCCGGTTTTGATCAATATCACAGAAAAAAAAGTAACCCTGGCAACCATGAATAGCTTACAGTGTGTATTGAAAGAAAAACATTTGAGAATTAATTTTTTGGAACGTGCACCGACCACAGAAATGCATGGTATATTTTATTTGCTAGCATAGGTCACTTTGAAGCCATATATCTTGCATAAGAAATGACATAGGCTTACCCCATCTTTACTCAGTATACAACTAATCAAAATTATTTTCAAAGCAATGGCACTATGAGATTAGTTTAATCCTTGGCTATAAATCAGATTTGGCAACATCAGCAAAACATTGCTTGGGCGAACATAACTAAGTGAAATACTTCTGTTTGATATATTTGCTAGCATTTACTATCAGTCATATCAGACAAATCCAGAGGCCTGCCTTGTAGAAATAGAACCATTTGATCACCATGATGTTTCTGCCATCCAAAATGAGATTTCCTATACATTTACATTACTGATGACGCGGTGAAGGCTTAGGAGGGCGGGGCTCAGGCTGAAGCTTCACAGAGAACTGAAAGAGATTGGACACAATTTGTTTTCTACACTACTCTATGTTTCCAGTCTGTTTAATCAGAGTAAGAAGCAGTCAGATTTAATCGGTCAGGACTTTCCCAAAACGTTCACCTGAATTTATTGAAATTCATGACTTTTCCAGGCCTAGATAATGGGATTTAAAAAATTCCATGACTTCCAGAATGTCCAGGGAACCCTGACTATGCACAACATTGCTACTCTAAGGACAGTGTCACTAGGATACCACAGGTAGGTATCCCATGTAGTGTTAGTCAATGTACTTACAGGTTTGAGGAGGAGAACTCTGCATAGACCCTTTCCAGCTTTTGTTTGCACATGACAACCTCTTCTGGTTTCGGTAGCTCATATTTCTTAGTGAGGTGTTTCATTCCTACATGAAATTCAACAATGGTATTATAAGGCTTCGAAATGTAACGCCTGACAGATCGCTTTGAGTACCCCCTAACTTAACTGCTCTCAGCTTAGCTAGCTCTGATACAGCCTTCCAAAGGGTTTACTTCTATTTAGTCACCTAAGCACCCCATGAGAGATACATTAATCTCCCGGAGCTCTTTGGTCAGGGTAAGAGTAACAGTTTTTCTCCTCTCTGTGTCAATAATTGTTTAATTAAAAGAACCCAGAGGAAGGTACAACTTGCTGATTATGCATTGGAGGATACCCATAGAGCATCAGTAAATTACTACTAATTTGCAGTATCTTGTATTAGTACTACTAATTACAATTGCAGTACGAGTATACCCAAGTATTTGGTGGAGTGATTGGAAGAACTTACTCCTCATGGTGTCCATCAGTTTTGACATAGTCTCTTTATCATCTTTAAGTCCCATGCATTCTGTCAAGTAGCTGGAAAAAACATAAAAGGTTTGCTGTAATACTTTTTACAAATGTTACTGAAATGTGATCAGAGATGAATAAATAAATAAGTAGATAGATAGTTTGATTGATTGAATAATAGATAGAGAGCACACTCTAGTACTCTGTGGCTAGAGTCCACATAGTGACACAATGCATCTTGGATGTTGTGACGATCAAAGGGGCTGTATGAGGTACACCTATTTTCCCCAAGGTATTAGCCATGGTGTCCTTTGCTGAGCACGCATATCCCATCCCCAATGTAACAGCTTTTAGCCCATGAAAGATTATGACACAGTGGAAGTAGGCATCACCCCCCAGCACCCACCTCTCCATGCTGAGCCCAGCCCGAGAGGCACTGTTTAACACAGCGGTCAGGGCTATCTGAGAAGGCGAAGCTAGGAGCCCCACATCAGTCACGGTAGCCCGGTTCAGGAAGTCATCAGCAGTCTTCCTCAGCACCTCGGGGTTCTCCAGCATTGGGTACCTAGTCTGGGTGGACACACAGAAGCCACTCGCTGACCGAAAGCTGGACCAATTGCAAAAGGATCCGTTTTTTTTAAAAACATGCATCATCTCTAGACCCACCCTGAACATGGGTGCACTGGAGTCTCACCTTCAGGTCGATGAGCAAGCCCTCCATAGGTCGGTAAGGGGTATGAATGACCAGATGGAAGTTGAGCTGTTGGATGAGGAGAAGCTCATACTCCAAGATCTGCTCCAGAACCTTCTCTTGCCCAGCTGGTGTCTCCTGAAGGTTGCCAACAAACTGCGTGCTGGACACATTGAACTCATCCACCTTGCAGGAAAGGTATGAACATGTCAACCTGTCGAAGCAGAATGATAAGTGTCCATGTGGCATGACGACACATGAACAGAGCAAAATTAATCACAAAGGAATATAGAGCACTTAGTAATTGTCTGCAGTGTGTCTTCACAATAACTGTCCCAAATGTCTGCGGAATTTCATTACTCTCAAGCAATTGAGGAACGTACATTATTATCCTAGGGTGATGCTCCATCAGGGAATTGTTCAGGTAAAACCTCCGAAAATACATGACGGCTGTGCCCTTAGAGACAGAGACAAAGTGCAGTGATGAAGTTGTTGGAAATTATTAGGTATTTGGGTATTTTATTGAAAGGTATCCCCCCCCCCCCTTCTAACAGCTTTGTTGTGGGTTATTTACCACGACGGATTTTGGCATTGTTGGTTTGAAGATCGAACAGAAGTCAATCAGCCTCTTCTCATAGTGTCTGAAGATCACCATTTCCTCGTGGGGGTCAAGAAATAAAGAATCGCTGACTGGCTGCAGAGGGTGAGACAAAACATAAGCCAGTTTACATATGAAGCACTAAACAGCATAAGCAAAGATTTCGTTTAAATCTGAGTCAATAGCTTTCATCGTACCTTTCCACTAGCCATTATCTTTGAGCGAAACTTCTGATTAGCTTCATATCTTTGTTTCTCCAGCGCAGCCTCACCGTCGAATTGCCAAAACTTTTTCTGAGAACTGTTGTGGAACATGATTGGAAGACTGCCGAGAAAAAAAAGGCTGAAATTATTATTGAATTCAACGCCTACACAGCAGTATGCTTGCTGTATAGTAAGTATTAAATCCACACGGACATACCTGTAAATGTTACGCAATGTGAATTACAACTCATTCGTACTCAGGTTTTTTCTGATTAACGTTATCAAATCAAGTTATAGATTTGAAAGACTGCAAACATAAATTATTTGACTCTTGCACTGCACATGTGCACGTGATTCGCAAAATGTATCGGTACTAGCAGTCGCTTGAAATGTGGTAATATTAAAGATAACAAGCTAGTGTTAAACTTGACGTTAGCATTGCAGCAACTATATTGACGTTATCATTGCAGCAAGGCTACACCAGTTAACCTTAACTTAAGTAAAGAGAGTATTTCACTTACCACGAGATTTGTTACTGCACTGGCAGAAAACAATGGTAGTTTTCTATGCGATATAAAAGATGGGAGGTTTTTAAATCGTGTGCCTTCTCAGAAAGGGCTCATTTGGAAGTTAACGTCGCAATCTTGCACTAGTAAATTAGACAACGCTAGGTATCTTTAACGATGACAAGCTAGCATTGTATCTAGCTTAGCTAAATGTCTTGTTATGACACGTTCGCATGGTGGTGGTTAGTTTACAATTTCCTATTTCAATTCAGGAGTCTTGGGGGCGTTAGTTACAATATATCACGCTGATAAGACGAAACAATGGCCCAGGTACTTTCAAAGAAATAATAAACTAAGCTACTAAGTATGATACCGGGTACTTCTCATCCGCTTGAAGCTGCGTGCATGTAACGAGAATTTGGATTGGTTAGGCAATTTCACATAACGGAAGCCATCTTGTCGTGAAATTAAAAGTCCTGTTCCCCTCCATCATAGAGTAGCCTACTGGAAAAACTGAGTGGTCTGTCTGTAAAACAATATTTGAAAGAAAGACAAAAAGGATAGATTAATTTATTAGAATGATGGTCTGTAATCATAACTAGTGTATCGATACAGCTAAACCGATGATTTAATTTAAATGGCAAAGTTTTAGATAAATGAGACTGTTAATAACGATATTTGCCTATTCAATTTAATTAATAATTTGACATATTTTTCTAGCACAACTTTAATTTTGACAGTGGTTGTCTTCAGATTTCCGCTACAGATTATCATTTATTTTTGCTGACTTCTCTGAAATTTGTCAATACAAAAAGTAATTGTTGACTCCTAGTGGTGGGGTGTAAATGTTTTTGCCGACTTTTCGCCACCTACTGCTGTGGAGAATCTCATCCACTGGGTGACGTCCTTTATCTGTCAGTAGCACATTGCAAGGTGTCAAAATTCAACCCTTTTTGTCAGGTTAAAAAAGTAATGTCTTTTTCTTTTTTCCAATTATGCTCTACGCTTTATGTTGATCGCTAAATTCGCCATACATAGGTTAGGTTACCTAGGGTGTTGGTTTGTTTCTTGTTCATACACATATATGTTATACATGTACCTATAGCCAACATACATACATAAGCTACATACATACATACATAGCCTACATACATACATACATACATACATACATACATACATACATACATACATACATACATACATACATTGATAAATAACATCCAAGAATATGCAGTTGCATTGTTTCAGGCATGACAGTTTTTCCTTTTTTCCCCTTTTTTGTTGTCCAATTTAAAGGAGCCTTTGATGCAAAGGCTATATGCTCTGGCAGTCTAGCTTTGAGCATTCAACTTAGCATTATAGAGGCATTACACAGACACATTAAGTGTGTGTGGTCAGGTATGCTCATGATCATTTTGCAAATATTAATAATTTAAGCAATGTGACCAGAATAAATAAATCGTCACCTTTTTATTTGCTTTAAACCCCACTCCCCACAACCCCATATTTCTAGGGCGTGTCTTTTCAAAAAAGATGAACCTTACATCAATAATGATATACCTAGGGAGGTACTTATAGCACTTCACACAGTTGATATGGCTGATATTGAAATATAATCATTAATTATTATCACTGAAACATTTTGACAGAAAGGTCTCTGGCACCTGATTGAAACAACCATTCCTTTAAACATGGTGTAAAGATTCCATCACGATTTTCTTCCAAAAAGGAATGCATTCATGGGCCACTGGGACTGCAGGGTAATAGTATCAGACAGACACAGTCATTTGGCAAAATACAAATATGTGTCTTCCCCGTTATCGAATGCTTGCAGCTGTGGTGATAGCTGACTAGGTGTTCTGAGGGTTGGCCACCACTAGGGACATTGGATGCTGTAAGTGCCTCTGATCTTCATTTTGCATCTCTCCTGTATTGTTGGCTGAGAGACATTGTTTCATGTGCCTTTCTCTATCATTATACCCATTAGGGTCTGCCTCGCCATGTTTTGTTATATATTTTGTAAATCTAACAACTTTAATATTTGTGCCTACTTACTGATATCTATCTGTCTGTCTGTCTGTCTGTGTGTCTGTCTATCTGTCTGTCGGTCTATCTATCTATCTATCTATCTATCTATCTATCTATCTATCTATCTGACTGTCTGTCTGTCGGTCTGTCGGTCTATCTATCTATCTATCTGTCTGTCTGTCTGTCTGTCTGTCTGTCTGGCGGTCTATCTACAGTATATATCTGTCTGGCCGTTTTTTTTATATATTATTCATTTTTCTATACACAATACTGAGCTTTTAGAATCATGTCTACAACCAGCACAACACTGTGTTGTATAAGTGATATTTTTGCACATTATAAGTGAAGAATGAACACCTTTATCATATAGGCTATTGGAATGATTTTTTGCCTATTACACATATATACACATGGCATTTTTGTATGTTAAAAAAGAGCTAAGAGCAATTTCATCCAATGTTGACTAACAGCAAGACAGAGGAATCAGCCACCCCCCTCTGTGTGCTTCTGTGTAACCTGATTTGCATAAACATGAGTAATTTATGAATAATAAATGCACTTGTATTCGGCATGATCCGTTAATTTGCATATCACCATGGCACTACAGTTATTTTTCCTGCTTGCTGCGCTATCATGAAGCCATAAGAACTCGCATAAAGCCGAATCAAAAAGGAGAGTTAAAAGGAGGTAAGCGTTTATTACCTTTCCACTCCTAATTCTCTATCCCTTTCTCTCTACTACTCTGTCAAGGTGCTTCTTGCTCGTGCTTTTTATCCCTCTCTTTCTGCTGACATCTATAGATGTGGTCTGAGGCTAGTCTGCTGTGGGTGTTTAGGAGGCTTGTCAATATCTACAGTACCCATCGCACGTCTGTGCCTGCTCTTTGTGCCAGATGCATAAACATGAAGAGGTGCTGCATTATTGATGAGACCGGAGTCACGCTATAGAGATAGCCGTGTTGAAGACACATGGACAGGCAGTCAGACAGAGAGACAGACAGGGAGGTAAATGCTTTATCCTGTGCCTGTGTTCTCCACTGCCACACGAGGCAGGGAGAGACGTCATGCCCATCGTTTACATTTCCTTCTCTTCTGTTGCTTTTTTTCTCTCTCTCTCTCTCTCTCTCTTTCACTCTCACTCACCAGTGTTGTGTGTGTGTATGTGTGTGTGTGTGTGTGTGTGTGTGTGTGTGTGTGTGTGTGTGTGTGTGTGTGTGTGTGTGTGTGTGTGTGTGTGTGTGTGTGTGTGTGTTCAGGGGCTGTTGCCACCAATTCCCCCCCTGGTGCTGGGGCTATGAGAAATGTACATTAGTGATCAAAAAGGAATGAATTTAGATACTGTTGAAATTCCACTAGGGAGAAAGGCTCGTGTGTGAAAACATTTCTTGTCTTGCGCCAGTGTTTACCTCCCGCTGCTGTTGGTCCTCTGATCACTCCCCGCACCGTCAGATGTCATTTCTATTCATCACGCCGTCGAAGGGTTTCCTGAGCGTCTTGGAGCTTTCGAGGGATGGCGCGTTTTGACTTAAATAGGCTCCTGTCTGTGCGGGGACGACAGGGGATGTGTGTTGTGTGTATGTGGGAGGCTTTTTGCGTATGTGTGTTTGTGTGTGTGTGTATATATGTGTGTTGTCTTGACAGTGGGAATAACTGTAGGGTTTGCGTGTGAATGATCTCCTGTTTAATTACTTGTGTATGGGTTTGTCCCTGGATGGGTAGGACGGGCAGCAGAGGCGTTATATGGTAATCTTCTTCTGTCAGAGCCCTGAGACCCCTGCAGTAGTGTTTTCCTTTTTGTGGAGGCTGTTTCAGTGCCCTTATTTTTGGTGAGGGCTGTTATGGGCTACAATTAAAAAACATGTGGTTGCAAAGCCTCTGTGTGTTGCAATTTTAAACCTTTTTGTTAAAGGTAGTACTGCATGATTGGTAACTAGGATATGGCTACTGGGCTGAACACAGTGATAAACCTGCTTAAGCACATCTGATTGCATGAGATAATGCTGAAGGACATCAAAAATGTCTGCAGTCGTTGGGGCTCCTGTCTTTGCCATCATGATAGGGTTGTGTAGAATATTTGCTCAATGAGACAGGAAAGCATAGTGACAGCCCTTTGTGGATGACACTGGATGCAGACACATCAGTGTTGGTCCCCTCACAGTCCCTTTGCCATCACTTACCTCACACTATCTCCTTCACTCCAACACCTGTGTTAATTCTGCAGCTAAAATAACAAAAATGCCTCTCTTCTGAGAATCCACTCTATCCCTTCACAAAAGCGTGCACAAATACACACACGCGCACACACACACACACACACACACACACACACGCACACACACACGCACCTCATCACACAGTTTGTTGAGAAAATTAGCAAAGTTACGCTTGTACTGGAGTGAGATTTGTTTTTATGTTGCTGTCATCCAGGCACATTTTTTGTAGTTGCCTCTCATCATCTGTTGTCACCCAAAGGCGTTCGTGTATAGTCAGGGATCAGGGATCAGGGACAGTAAAATGTAAAATGCCAGGAACACATTGTTCCACCTTGTCGAACAGACAATGCAAAATATGAAAATACAACATACATTTCCATGAGTTCCACCTGTTGTGGGGAAAGATAAAACTGTGATTTACGAAGACTATTAATCTGGATTATTTGATTTATTCTGATTGTTTATTAATTTATTTTCTTCCCGTGAAAAACAGAATGCATTGATTTACTTTTCTTGCTCTATCTACTATTATTTTTTGACACAGTCAATATTACTAACCTATCAACATTGAATATACTAAATTAATATATAAACTCAAACCTCAATATAAGATATAAGAGTGGCTTCTTTTGTGTTTTCCCGAAAAGAAATATTAACAATAATAAAAACAAATTGACAATAAATGCTATGGGCAAACATCTAACATCACCCTCTAACATCAAGCTATTTTACCGTTGTTGGCATACACAGAGAAGGGTATCCACTAAGAAACAAATTTGGATTTGGTGAAAGGGGCGGGTGGGTCACGTGCATGTTACCCCCTCCTTATGCAAAATTAATGTGGTCTCACCGTGACAGCATGATTTAATTTCCTCATTTCATTTTCACGCAGCAGTTACTATGGAGACCGGGTGGCTGTTGTGATACAGCAAGGACAAGCAAGCTCCTTATAAATCAGGACATCAGAAACAGAAAAAGACAAAGCATCATGTCGAGCAAGCCTGGTTACAAGGACAGAATTATTGATTGCGTTTTGAAAAATGTGTGCATTTTTCTATTAATAGTAAACATATTTTTATTTTACAAAGAGGAGAATAATAGCATGACAATTCACTAAAAACAATCAAATATGCATCACTTTCTAGAAAAATAAATATTACATTACAATATTATCCCCCAAAAAGTCGTAGAATTAAGCAAAAAATGTAGCTGTAAGAAATATATTTTTTATGTCTGGTTTCTGGTCATGCAGAGAGGTCAGACTCTTTGAAGAAAAAATAACATCTCTGCATCATTCATTCTGCCAGCACATTTCTATTTACACATCCACTAAAATGACTTAATCCAGTTTTCCTCTCTCTCCTCTTTTCCCCTGTCTTACAAATATAAAACAGCTCTATGTCAGAAAAGGAAGGTGTGGGTGTGTGTGTGATAGAAGGTGTTGGCAACTGAAGTGTCTTAAGTTGGCACAAGTCAGCCCTTCCCCCCATCTCTGTCTCTGTCTCTCTCTCTCTCTCTCTCTCTCTCTCTCTCTCTCTCTCTCTCTCTCTCTCTTCCTCAGACACGAGGCACGGGCCAGGCCCCCTCTCTAATTGAGCTTTGTGTCTGCTTCAGATTCATTCAAAGCTCACTCTCATTTGCATGGCGTGTTGGCAAGACCTCCAGCTGTACAGTACGAGGCTAAATGAGGAGCAGAGGCCCACCTTGTGTGACATGCATACTAAACAGGAAGCCCCCTCAAAACAACCTCGCCCGCAATTACATCAAAAGAAGAGACAGGGGAACTGAAAGCTGAAAGAAAGGGGGAAAAATCACAAGGCTGCCACCCACACTGATGAAAATTCAAACAGACATTCCCATATTTTTTTTATTTCACCGTATTTTATTTCTACCTAATTTTCATGATGGAACAGAAATGTTTCATGAAGCCCTCACACCTTTTTTATTTAATTACGGTGGAAAAGACTTTTAGTTTTACAAATGTTTTATTTTTTTTATTTTATTGTTTATGTGAGTAAATTAGGAAGATCCTCTCAGTAGGTTTGATGATGGACACAGCAACAAAAAAATGTAATGCATCGTAGCAACACATCACACACACACACACACACACACACACAGTCCTAAAATCCATACATTTATACACCTTACAGTGACTATTGTCATATATGTACAAGCCATACATACCAAACAGGACAATATTTGCGGTGGTTTTTGTTCCGTTCGAACAGTGGTGGGTGTCGCTGGGTCACTGCGTATGATGAGGTGCTGAAGTACGAGCTGGCAGGTGATGGCCGAGGACGGCTGCTGCTGATCAAAGGGAAGACTGAACGACGTTTGAGTAGATTGTGGAGTCAAATCCTAGTCCGAAATCACGAGTGTCCCTTTTTCCTTACCTACAGAACCTATGATCTCATTCATCTCTTAAAAGCATCTACTGTCCATTGTTTTAATCTGACAATGCCATCTTCTTAAGCTTTCATATGAATTAAATTGCTTACTCTCAAAAGTATCTGGATTCAAATGCTATCAGGGGCACCTGTGTATGTGTCTGTGTGTGTGTGAGTGTGTGTGTGTGTGTCAGTGTGTTTATTCCAACAATCAGACAGTGATCAAAAATAGAGTTCTGCCATTCGAAGGCTATCTTGATGTGGAGGGTGAGCTGGGGTTCAGAGAAGTGAAAGTGTGGGCATTCAAGTGAGAATCCAATCCTTCACAGTACACGGCTCCTGCAAAGTCCCCAAAATGACCCTTTCTATCAATGTGCCATGTCCATGCCTCCGCAACTAGCCAGAGCGCTTCCGAGGAATAGATGTCTCTACACTGGGGGGTTTGAGGAATGTAGGGCCTGTCGGCAGTGATCTGGATTTCTGACTCTGTGGTGACTGGAGCTGTGTGTGTATGTGTGTGTGTGTGTGTGTGTGTGTTTCATAGGCCCTCTCATTGTCTTTATAGGTGTGTGTGTGAGTGTGTGTGTTTCTTAGGCCCTC